>NW_027526407.1:48308688-48332087 GCF_048455015.1 Haemaphysalis longicornis
TTTACACATAAAATAAACATGTTTTTCGAATTCAGCGTCAGGAAAACCATAATGTAATGCCCCCAACAAAATTTTTTTGAAAAGCTCTACACCAGCCCTTAATTGATGCTGTTTTTTTTTTCTTTTACTCTTTGGATGTTCCCTGCGCGCTTAAATAGCTCCCCTGAAACATATGAGCGCACCCACGTATGCAGCGCCGTACCCTCTTTTCTAGAGCTTTGTAGATAACATTTTTTTTTCGGAACGAGACCACTGCAATCCTCTCGTCAATGCAGTACGGGAAATTCTTGTGGCCTTCAACTGTTAAGGGTGACGCACCTGATGACAATCCTATGAGGATTACTCATTCATGCCCAACGGGCTTAAAAAGCATCGTGTAGCGATGAAAAAAGTTTAACAGATACACGAAAATGTTAACAGCCTAGTTTGCTTATTTTAAAAATAGGTGGTTTCTTTACTGAAATAAAAAGTAAAAAAAAAGCAACATGTTTTGGTTTATGTAGTTTTCACAAGATGGCGGTTGCTGCCTGGCGAGCGAGAGTTTTATTTTTTTATTTTATTACACAAGTGACGTATTTCCAGGATAAGTACACTATGCTGTTAGGGACATTTTCATGTATCCGCAAAACTTTTCGTATAGGTGCCAGATGCTAAGCCCGTGGGTTGTGGTGAAGTGAGTCCTATAGGAATGGTAACGGGTGAGGCCCCCTTCACGACTCCTTTTTGTGCCCTTCCCGTGCCGTTTTAATTCTTGTTACCTTTTTGCTTAGCGCAACAGGTCGTTGAACTCCGTTGGTTGCCTATTCGCGCGGGGCGAAGAGTTTCAATCAATCGGCCTGGCACCCCGCGAACAGGTTGGTCGATTTTTCAGCGCCCTTGCTTGAAGCGGAAGGGGGGAGGGCACGGGTTCTTGCAGCACGGCTGACTAAAATTCACGCATTTTTGTTTCATCTGGTAGCTACCTGGTCTTTTGTTTGTGCGGGAACATGGTCGTAAAGGCTAAGTAAGGCCTTCGATTCTGTTAGAGCGTATTGGTGAGTGCAAACATTGCACGAGCGCGACAAAGCAAGAAAACGGAACGAGTGCTCGGGCCGTCTGCTTTTCCTGTTGTGCCCGTCAAGTGTTTGCGCTACGTGTCTGGCTACTTTTTTGTTTTTTTAAGCGAGAGCTTTCTTAGTGGGATCGATGGCGTTCTGTCAAACAAGTAATGCATTTCCCCATAGACCGGTTGGTCGATCGATAAGCTCTGATACGATCTCTGTACACAGGGCGCGTGCGTGAAAACGGGCTTGTTTCATTGTGCCAAGAACGGTTACTTGAAAATCGCGAAAAAAATATAATGCTTCTAGGTAAGACAGTACACGCATCGAGCATGAAGAAAGGACACTCCAGTGTGCCTTTATCTCATAAACCACGTATCTGTATACACTTAGATCGTTCGTATGGGTGCGTTTACTTAGTGCGCGAAAAATCGTCGCATGTGTTCGTTCTTCGTTTGCGATTTCAGTCTTCAAGGTTTGACGATCGATTGGACGCACTGTCAGCGAAGGTTTTGACGCAGTATTGATGTCAGGAAGATTTCGCACTTCTCTTAAGTTTTCTAGGGGGGGGGGGGGGGGGGGTAAATAATTTTTTTTGTCAAGTATACTATGATTTAGAGTTTGCGACTAGTTAATTTACCGCCAAAGTTTGACATGGCGTTAGTGTTCTGTTTGGTTTCTTCTAAACATTACTCACGGCGTCAGTAAGGATGGCTTCGTGAATCCGGGAGCTTTTTTTTATGCGCTTCATATATCTTATGGCCTCCCCCGATGCATATTAGTTCCTGTACTGCTTCCCGACCTTGCTGCGCATGTCGTACGAAAGTGGCCTTCAATTTTGATTTCACATTTAACTCGGGGATCGTCAAAAATGCGAAACCTTCAACCTCTGTCTTCCGTCACTAGTCATCTCTGTTTATGAATGGTGAAATTTAGTTTCAGGGTTTCTTCTATGCGCAACAATTAATATCAGTGTCTTGTGTGCTTCTCTGCGCTCTGATTGTCTGTCGTATGTCTAGGATTCTATGTACCTCAACTGTCCTGACGTTTATGGAACCAGTGCGCACAGAGGGAAAACGTGTTCAAAACCACAGGTTTCTCCCGTCAGATCGGAGCTCTCGCGGGAAACAACCCGCGCGGTCATTCGCGCTCGGATTGTGCACCGAGACGGATGCAAGGAATTTCACAAGGATTTGTTGTTGGGCTAGTTGTTCAATACTTAACCAGCCGGGAGAATAGCGCACAAAACGACGAAACGCAGGAAGACAACAGGACGAGCGCATGTCTGCGCTTGTCCTGCTGTCCTTTTTTTTTTTTTTTTTTTTTTCTGTGTCGTCGTTTTCTGCGCTATTCTCGCGGCTTTTCAAGTTGCGAGGGACCTCTGGAGCAGCCTGGCCCTGTGTCGTCGGGCACGACTACCACTGTGAGACACTGCACTCTAGTCCGTTAAGGTTTTCAACCGGCTAAGACATGGTCGGGCTTGAACGGTGGCGCACTTGCGCGTTTGTATCAACAGGGCGCGCGCCTCTGCTGTAGCCAAGCCGGGGTTAGGCTTATTCCAGTCAGCAGACTGCGACTCCTGAGCGTCCGCGCAACAGGGGCAGTTCTCGCGTTATTCAGTATTTTTCACTTTGTAAAATCGTTATTTATTCACTCAGAAGTGGCCTAGCACGAGTACTTCGCGTGCTGGGTCGACACTGTTTCTCATCCCCTCTTTCTGGTTACCTGTCTCCCTACGTGGACTACGGGTCTTTCTGTTCCGCAGTAAATTTACTATTACTATTTCTATCTGCGTAAATGTAATTGAGCGACTAGGCGTTCTTTAATACCTCCTCTCGAACGACCGTCTGCGCCTCTTTATTGTGTTCTTCGCGGCTTGCCGGTGGTGGCGTCAGGTTGATGATCACGGTGATCTCGGCGGGACGCTGATGAGATTGGGGCTGCTTGCCCTGTTAGCGCGGCTCCTCAGGCGCCTGTGGTTCTGGGTGGTCATGCGAGTGGGCGGTCATCACCGGCCGGGAGAGGGGTTACGAGACGCCTCAGCGGGGTTCGGCCCTGTAACTGGGGGGTGTACTTCAGTCTGACTCACGTGGCCATTATCGTCAGCGTCGGAGTGTGAGTGTGTGCGCCCGGTGGCGGGGCACGTGTTGCGAGACCCTTTTTGTCCGCTTGTTCTCTCGCCGCTCAATTTTTACTTCCTTGCGTGGTGCTGTTACTTTCTCTTCTCTTCGTTTCCCCACCCTTGTGGTTTCTCGGTAGCAGACTCCCGCCGACTCTTATTGCGCGCGCTTTTTGATCTCTTTTTCAAGTTTGTTTGCTTTGCTCTTAGCTCCCTCTTCCGTGCGGGGTTTTGGGTGCGACTCGGGACCGGCGTGTGGTGTGTGCGGTGAAGCGTGGCTCGATTTTTATCAACTCGCGCCCGCTCCTTGATTGGCTCCTTTGAGGGTGGTGCGCGGGGCGTTTGATGGCGCCGCACGCCGGGACGAAGGGTCAGGGTGACGGCGGTGGACGAGCGCGCGGGGCTCAATTGTGCGGCAACGAGTGGGACCGTAGTGAGCTTGGCGCGGGTGAAAGTATGTAGCTTTAACCCCGCCCTGAACGCCGTGGCAGCGCTGCCGTGTCTCGAGGGATTCATTATTGGGGAGCTCGCTGCGTTATTGTGCCTTTGTTGTGGACGAGCTCTTCTGCCAAAGGCGCGCGAAGATGTGGGGGAGCAGGGGTGAAATGGGAATGGGTCATATTTTGTTGCGTTTCTGTGGTTCAATACAAAAAGAAAAGTTCCGAGAGGGTAGTAGTAGACCCCACAGCCCCTTCCCCTCTGTACAGATGGCTCGCTTGTTTTTCAGATCATAACGTCTACTGTTGAACAAGTTAGTAGACCATAACAGCGGTTACAGTGTGAAGGAGGACGAACGCAAGAATGACTTTCTTTTTGAAATTAGTCAAATCTACGGATACAGAATTTGAGAAAATAATCAGTGGAACTTCGTTACACGACCTAAATGCAACGCTGGCAAAGCTACTACGAGATATGTTTTACATTTCGGCTAGGGTTGTGCTGCTGAGCACAAGGACGCGGCTTCGATTCCCGGCGGCGGCGACCGCTTTTCTGATGGAGGCGAAAAGCAAAAAACAACGCCCTTGTGTTCCACATTTCGGCGCACGTTAAAGATCGCCAGGTGGTCAAAACTAATCCGGAGCCCTCCATTACGGTGCGCCTCATCACCTGTGTAGCGTCGCCGCGTATCATCAGTCATGTCGGCTAGGGGAAGTTTACGGCCACGAGTAATAAAAATCGAAGCAAATAATTACTACCTACTTATTTAGTAGTTATTACTGATGTCCTAGTTATTTTTTTCCCCGCCTGACAGTCCGAGCTGTCAGACGGGAAGTCGCAAGGAGACTGCCATTTGGTTATACGCCGTTAAACCAAAAGCAATGGATTGGGCACATTCTGATCCGTGCCTCAACAGGATGTGGCTCAATTTTTAATTCTCCATACATCCTGCGTACACGTTCGTCGGGCGTTATCTGACCTATTTCGTTGCCACCTCTTTTCTAGGTCGAAGTTACCGAGTTTTTTTTTTTTTTTGTCACTACAGTTTTATCTGGCTTAGTTCTGGTTTCTGGATTTGAGTTATTTCGGAAAAAAAGACTCCTCGAATGATACCACACACAGACAGCGCCACTTCAAATACGTTCATCATCAGTGTTTTTATGTTTGGCAGTGTTCGAACGCATTGGGGTGCCTCTGTGTATGTATTTTAGCCTGCTTTTTTTTTTCTTTTTTTACCTGCTGGTTTGGTATATACGGCAGAATTTTCCACTGTTTTTTGAAGTCAGCGACTGTCACGTCCTCTTTCTTGTCTTCGTTCCTCTACATGCTGCATTACTCATTCTGTTTTTCACTACCCTTTTTATAATTCTTCCGCGCCCGTTGGTCGTTTCCCCGAATGAAGTTTTACCATCTTCAAATTGTGATAAATAAACATAGAAACAGTGTTTGCCGAAGGTATTGAACTCTGCTTGGCTGGTTGGTTTATGCTTAGTATGAACGAGTGGTCGAGAGGAGAACGTTGAAGTGGCAATACGGGCGCGAACTGCCCACTACTTTATTAGGCAGTTTTAGCATATATTTACCGTGTTTGCGTCACCGTTTACCGTGTTACCGGAAGCCGGAGTTACCGTTTACCGCTGAAAACGGTAAAACACGTTTTAGCGCTCCGTTTGCGGTTTTGCATATTCCGGCCGCCGTGGCGCAGGTAGCGACATCTGATGAATTAAGTCTCAAAGCAAATCGCGCATAATTTGGTTGCTCATATCTATTTGCATTCGCTTACCGTAACTTGAATATTTCACTTTTCGGGTGAAGCATTCACACTAACGTAGTTGTTTTGAGAATACTGTAGTCATCACCTGTAGAGCTTTAAAAAGAAAACGTGTTGGTGGCGCCATCTATTGAGTAAAGTTAGAATCAAGGTAACAGAATTTGCCCCGCGCTAAATATTTAGGCAAGAAATGAGTAAAATATGTCGTAGTGATTACTCAATAACCTACACTACCTTGCCCAGCACAATTTTGGAGGCCTAAAAGCCCTTTGCGATCTCAGAAACTTATCAGAACTATTTGAGGCGGACAAGGTTTAGCACGAGTAGGGACGGCCGTCTTGCTCGCGCATCAGAGAAAAATGGTGGTTTGTCGCTTTCCTGAGCATTATTCAACAAGAAACACGCAATAAACAGCGTTAAGTAAGATTACTTTTATCGGCTGTACCAAGCGTAAAGCGCCGAGCGCACTGCATTTGCTGCAGTGCACTGCATTTGCTGCACTGCATTTGCTGTTCCGGTGTCCGCCCCCTAGGCGAGACAATTTACGCCTGTTGGTGGATTTTCCTTTTCCTAAGAACAATAAATACATACATACGCGACGGTACACTTCCTCTGCTCAGGAAGCTCGCTGGCGACGGTAAAGCCTGTGCCTTCACGGTAACGCTCGCGCATGCGCAGTCGACTCCCGTAAACACGGAAAACGGTAACGTAAACACGGTAACGCTATGCTGTATAACGCCCGTATGCACCCCCTTCATCGCGTTGGCTCATTTGCAGAGGCGTGTTGCTTCTGCGACCGAGTTTGCGGTTTCGATCCAGTCCGTGGCGGCCGTTTTCCTGATGGATTGCCTTGTTTGGCAATTTGAGCGGTATTTCGTGTACACCACCCCTTCAGTACACTTCACCAATGGCTTGCAACATTTGTTTTCACGCCCCGTATCCTTGTGAGTACAGGGTGCGGTGGATGGGAACTGACTGGAAAGGCTTCTCTCGTAGCCGAATGCGCATTTGCGACCCCTTGTGTGTTATAACGTTTTAGATGGGCTGTAAGAGACCTTTATCGAATTCCGCGCTTTTTTGTAACACGAAAGTGTTTTATTCCGGGATAACCAAGATTTCACTGGCGCCATATTCGTCATGGAAATGACGCCAGTACCACGAAGCAAGCTGCATGTAAAGAGTGCACCCCTGCACACAGGGTCTTCTTGTGGGGAAGCAACCTTTCAAAGGAGAAAGGAAATAAGAATACTCTGAGGCAAGGAAGGGACTAGAAACATGGGAGAGACCCTCGTCCTTCAGTGAACACGGGCAGGCCTATTATAACGATGATGTTGAAAGGATCTTTCAGTTTGTGGAATAAGCAGGGTCCGGGTATTCGCCCCCTTCGGAAGCACTTAAAGGTTCGCTTAGTTCGAAGTTCGAATGGGGAATTTGAATTGCCCGATGACTGACGTCGCCATAAACGATGGTTCGTTTGAAAGTGGATATGAATTGCGAACTATGCACTGGCAGTGGGGGTCGTGAAATTCTTGGAATCAAACTAGATGGCGAATGCGGCGATTTTGTCGAAAATTGCGGTTCAGTGTACTTCAATGTACGAGTTTTATTTATTTTTTTCTATAAACGTGCGTATTGGCTTTGGCCGTTCATTGAGGTGATCCGCCGCGCTGCTTATGTTGTATTACCCACTCCCTTTACCGGCGCCCGCGACTAGCGGCCTCGTCTGTGATCGGGGGCTTCCGTGACGTCCAGCCGGCGCGGCTTCCTCGACGGAGCGGCGTTGGCATCGGCCGCGCCGGGATAATCGCATTGGTGCCTACCGGACCCAGCCGCCGGGCTAAGCCGACAGGAGACGGGGGCAAGGGGAGCCGAGACAGGTTTCCGAACCCATACCCTCCCTGGGGGCGGAAAATGTGGCAGCGATATAAAACAGACACGATGTGAAGATTGCACGCGTGGTGAGGTGGCGAGTTAAAAGGTAGCTGCCAGCGTGTGCTGAGGGGGAGGTCTTGATTGGATTATCTCGGATCGGCGGGCTTGGCTTGTACTCGACTCGGCTTCCTCCCTTTTGCTACTGTTCGTGGCCTGGCTTACCCCTTTTATCTTTGTGGCTTGCTTGCTGCTTCTTCCTTACTTTGATCTCCTTGTTGGCTTCTTTTGCGCCTGCTTCCCCGCACTGCGTGTCTGTATCGGACGCTTTTTCTTTCTTCGGCTACCTGCTCCGTGCTTTGCCTGGCTTTGGTTTTGGCTTGTCGTGCACGTAAGCCTTTACTTCTTACCTTTCTTTTTCCTACCCTGGCACTTTTCGGTTCATTCCACGGTATCGGTTCTACCACCCCGACGTCTAGTCTAACGTTTTATCAAGTCTTTCCTCTCGCTCTCTTTTCTGCTTGCCTGGCGCTGTCGAACATTCTCTAGCCTGTTTGACTTGCGGCCTGTTCTTGGCTTGGCTTCGTTGGTGTTTTTGTTTTTGTGTCCGTTCGGGTTTGCCAACTCCTGTCTTTATCTACGTTCCCCGTATATTTCACTGGCCGTTGAGTGTAGCGTACCGAAACTCGCTAGCTTTTGTAGTTTTTTTTTTTCTGCATTGAGTTTACGCAGTGTTGGTCGTCGTACGGCGCAACGGGACGTTATTGTTTTAGCGCGCTCTGGTTCGAGGCTTTCCTGCTATCAAACCCACCTGCCCTTTCCCTTCCGTGCTTTAGGCTAGTTTTCCACGTCGTTTCGCCTTCGATTTTTTGTTTTTGTTTCTGTGCTTTAAAGACGCCATCCCGGGGATCGCCGATTTCTCCACGTCGGCACTTTTTTTCACGAAGCTTGTCAGCCGCACTCCTGCGTTTTCTCACCGACTGCGAAATTGCAACGAGCGGGAAATTTGAACAACAGAAAAAGCTTTCCTTCTTTTTACGGCCTGAGATTTTTATGGTGGTGCTGCCGTTTTCCGTTGCGAAACAAAGGCCAGGTGTTCCGGTGTTCGCGTCCTAACGCTCGCTAAATCTAATCACACATCATAGGCTGCAGCCTACTATGTGTGTGTTACGTAGCGGGAAATGCCTCTAAGCTGAGAGAGCGTCCGATTAAATTTAATTGAACTTGAACACTTTTCCTCTGGCATTTCGTAACTCTCGATAACTTTTGATTCGATAACGGCGTTGTTAAAAGTGAGACTTTTTTATACGCGATAACAACGTTGTTGAAGCCGAGAAACTTTTGATGCTTTTCATCCGTTCTGCAATAGCAGAGAGTCTGCGTTACGCTGTTTTGGCTCGAATTTTAAGCTCGGAATATTTTCACCTCTGTAATAATGTCTGCGCTAGTCCGCAGTTTTAAAACAGAGCAACAAACAAAAAAGTAGGAAGTGATGGAAACACGCTGCGCACTGCCGAAATTGTTTTTCGAGTGTGTAGTGGCAGTTTCATTGCCCCTTTCGTGTGCGACCGATGCGCTGAGTGCGCTAACGATATTGCGGTCTACGTTTCTACGTGTACGGCGCGTATCACGTGGCGTTGACTGCCACAGTCGTACTGGTGATCCCTCTAAAACGGGGGGTTAGTAGTTGGTTTTAGTCCTCCTTTTACCGTCTTTCTGGGGAAGTGGGGAGAGGGAGAGAGGGAGATGGGGTGAGTAAGGGCTTCGTGCTTAGCTTAGGATGACGCGAGGTAAGGTGCCTGGTTGACGGCAGTGTGCTCTGGCTGTCCCCGGTTTGGTATTGGGGGTAATATACATACCTAGCGTCATTTTCCACGCATTATTCGGGCGGCAGTTGGGTTGTGTTATGTCCGTCGGGGTCGTGTTCTCCGCTGGGTGCCGATGTATTGCGTTCTCTGTGTTTAGGTACGAATGAACTCTACGAAGACTTCGAACTGGCAGACAAGTTGTCCGAGTTCGGTGTATTCTATTGCCTTGCATGTGTACGCCTTTGTGGCGTCATCATTGTAGTTTACTATATCAAATATTGAGGCACACGGACATGGCCAGAAACATTTTACATACAGAGAGCCGGATTTTCTGTCTCTAATTTCTTTCTTATTTATATATAAATAAGTGATTATTATTATTATTACTTGTTTGTTTTTTACCCCTGTCTTCACGATATTGGTTGACTTTCATTCGGTGACTTAACTATAAAACACGACCCAAGCCCTTTTTTTTTGTTTTTTTAATGTTCTGTCTCGTCTTGAGTCGGATATGGCTCACTGCGAGGCATTAAGTTTGTGTGTGTCTGAGTGGGTTCTTGTAAGTGTGTGAGTCTGTGTGTGTTTATGTCAAAGTATGGTTTTCCTCGTGTTTAACCACTACTAGTATTTCCCTTATATATTTTTTCTTTGAGATATGCTCATCATGTCTCCTGTGATTTTGTTTTTGTTTCCTTGCGCCGACACTAAGGCCATCCGGCTGTTCTTGGGCACCTTAATAGACGATTCATTCATTCATTCATTCATTATTCTGAGTCGCCGTCGTTAATCATAACTGACTGCACCGAGCTTTCACGTTCATACATATATTTACTCCTACGGAATTGGAAGTGTTACACTTCGAGACGACGCCAATCGTTCTATTTTATTAGGGATACTACGGCGTAGTGAGGCATGAGAGAGAGAGAGAGAGAGAGAGAGAGAGAGAGAGAGAGAGAGAGAGAGAGAGAGAGAGAGAGAGAGAGAGAGAGAGAGAGAGAGAGAGAGAGAGAGAGAGAGAGAGAGAGAGAGAGAGAGAGAGAGAGAGAGAGAGAGACGTAACGAAGCCTCTTAGTAAGGACGAAAAAAAAAAAGCAGAGGCCGGGCTTCAATCAACCCAAGCGAATTTTTTGAAATGAAGGAACTGCGGTGGTTGGAATCGAGGGCGCTAAAAATGTGCGCCCGTACTCACACACGCCCGCAGAAACGCCGTAGAACCGCTTTTCGGGGGAGCGCTTTTAAGCTCGGGGTGGCTTTTAAATAACGCCGAATTCCTGGTGGGGATTTCTAGGAACCGCGTTCGTTCTTTCACGAAGCACGTTTCGTCGTTTTTCGAGCGTTAGCTCGAACTGTATACGCTGTTAGGTTCGGGGCGTATAAAAATAAAAAAAAAATAAAGTTAGGGTGAGATTGAGAACGTGCCGTCTCCGCTGCTTCTTTTTTATTTTATTTTGGTTGCTGCGGATGTTAGAAAAAGCGAAATTGCATCGCTTAAGCGTTCAGCGGTCGTCATCCGACATGATTTGATGTCTGTAGTTTCCGACTACCTTGGCGCTTTGGAGCTTTTCTACCGCCCATTTTTTTTTTTTTTTTTAATGGTGATGTCGCAGGAGGGGAGGGTTACTTAACACAAGGTCCTCCAGCTCCCGTTCTTTAAAGCGCCGGTGCTTTTCTTAACCAAAAAATAAGCGAGTAAGCTGCTGGCGCGAACGTCATTGCAGGAACGGCTTTTTTCAATCTGATGGTTGTTACGAAAAATACGAACGTGTTTTCAAAATTGATGACGGAGTTGGAAAGTAGGAAACCAGAGATACAACTTCTAGAAGACACTTTGGCGGATTTTGAAAAAAATAATAAAAAAAGACGTGTAGTGCTAGAAGATGGAAAAGTTAAAAGCTTAAGTGCTGGACTCGTCAGAACTCGTCCTCCGTGGAGGATAGAATTACCGTCACACGTGTCTTCGCCCCTAGCCTAACTTGGGTTGGGTGCGTTTTCAAAAGCGCCGCGCAGGTTTAACGACTCCGCTCTTTTTTTTTTTTTTTTTTCACTTGAGCACACCGGCGCGGAGAACTTTCTGCTGTGCGCACGTACGAATGCACATGTGTGATACGGTGGATGGAAATATGGCAGTTTTAATAGGTAACGAACGGCGCGTGTTTCGTTTGATGCTTAGTGAAAACGTTTTTTTTTTTAATCGTTAGGTGGGAGTGAAACTTGAGCCCGTTAACATTGCAGCAAATACAACGTAACGTTTTTGGGTGACGTTCGCATGCACGGCGGGGCTGTTCTTTCTTTCACCGTTTTTGCGGGTGACACGCAGGCACACACGCACATCTGCGTGCGCACACACGCAGAGAGAGGATTAGGTAGCGGCCGCACTGTTGCCGAAGTTTCGGCAAAGAGGCAACACTCTGCAGCCGCTAGCATGTTCAGTTCTCTCTTTCATGTTTTCCCAATCACCTTTAAATTTTATTGCTATTCTTCCCACGTATTGCCTAACAGGGACTCATTCACGTTAAAAAAAAAAAAAAAACGGTAACGGTCTTTGCTGACGTTTAGACCGGTTGCTTTGGCGGATGCTGATGGTTTATCTGTTTTGACTAATATAGGCGTAATAAAACAGGCCACAGTTGACAGCGGTCATCTTGATCACCGAAGCAGCTGTTGGCAAAAACAAGCAAGAAATTCAATACACAGGAAAAGTGGAAGGGACGAAAACGAAAAAAAAAAAAAAAGTTTCTTGGATGCTGGCCTTAGCGTTGGCTGCAGAACTCCGAACTACTCCGACCCCCAAAGCTTATTTCATTCGTTACAGTATACCGTAATGTGATGACCTTTCTGTCGAAAGAATATCTCGCGGCAAGCCTCCGTGGTTTATGCTCAGTTTTGTCGGCACACAACGCCCGATTCTACAGTTCCACGGCGCGTTCCCGCATACGGGTTCTCTGTGCTCCCTCTTTTTATGTTCGCATTCGGAATGGCAGGACAGTGATATGAAGTTTATTATAGGAAACGCGTGTTACCGATGCGGGAAACAGGCTTTGATTTTGTTGCGTTTTTTTCCCTCGGTTACATTTTCTTTGGCATTTACTGGCTGGCATGTGTTTTATTATTATTTTTTTGTGCCTTCTTTTTTTGAGGAGGCTTATTGAGCCGGCCGCGTTGGGTGAAAACCTTGTGCGACGCGTAATCGCTTCGCCAGGCGAATTTTACAAACGAGATTCGGTTCGGTTCCAATTGGATTACTCCGTCCTTGCTTGCTTTTTTTGCGCACTTGCATGCACAATCTTTTTATTCGATGTCGTGCAGTGACCCGCTGTCTTCTCGTAACAAGCGGGGGTTTTGCGGATAGCGTGAAATTTGATTTGGCTCGCGCAGGAATTAGGTATGCCTCTGCCGTGCGCGCGCGTGTATTTATACATTTCCTGGTCGTACCGTTAGTCTGTGTTCCGCGGGTCTAGAGGGATTTGTTTCCCTCGTTTTTTTACCCCCCACGCACCTTTTTTTTTACCCCGGTTTTCGAGGAAAGGAATTTCATTCCGAGTTTCCCTCGGCACCGTTACGATGCCATTGTACGCTTCTGCGTACTTGCTTCGCTTCGCGTTCGTATTCATTTGCCTATTATTAAAGCTCTTCATTTCAGTCGTGCCCCGTGCGTTTTCGCGAATAACAGAATGGGCATACTTGTATTTCATCTATTTCCTAACACTGGCACTTTACACTGTTCACCTTTTTATTTTTTTTCCTTTGTTCAAACAAGTTGTCGTGGGCCTCCACTTTCTGCGTTTTGTCTGCACGTTCACATTTGCGCGATGCGCTTTTTATTTTTTCTCCTTGCGAGTTCGGGATGGTGTCCTGTCGCAAGGAACAGCAGTTTTAAATTACTTCTCACTTTTCTCTTTGTGTTAGCGCCTTCTTAACAAACACTAGACATTGCCATATGGCTCCCCGGGTGCTCTTTAGGCAGTTGTCTGCGGGTTGTCTTGCGTCGTACGTTTCTACGTGCATAATGCGTACATGCACACGTGTTCGTATATGCACGAATACATACATATGTAAACATATGTACATGTTCGTTTGTGCATGCATGCATACAGATGTTCGTACGTACAGCCAAGAGAAAATGTTTGCAACCACGAAAATGGCAATTTTAGGTTATTTCTCTTCCGGTAGCAGCCCAATAACTGTTGTATGCATTTTGGATGTCGTGTAATTACTAAGGTATCGCAAAAATACCGCAGAAAGTACGCCGCGCTTCCGTACGGCAGATAAATATCCCGAAATTGCTGCTTTCGTGGTCCGTGAAGTTTTGCTCTTTATGGTGCATACGTACGCACAGTATATATTCATCTGTAAATGCATGCACGCGTGCTTACATTCGCGCATGCGTTATAACACGTACAGTCGGACACGTACGTATATCTACGGAAAGCGTGGGCAGTATGGGAGAGGCGGCCTTCGGTGTGTGGTCGGGCCCGACAAAAAAAGAGGCTCAAAAGCGTGCAGCGTTGTCAGGGAGTGAGTTGTACGAACAAGATCAGCAAAACAACAACAAAATCCAGCACCCGCCGCGCCTTGCCCGCACACCTGTGCCCTTCGTCCGCTAAATAATTCTTGCGGAAACTACCTGTTTTCCTGCGCAGAGGTTTACTCCACCTTGGGGACTTCCCATAAATCTGGTCGATTAACACCTGACCTTCACCTCGAGTTGATCAATTCGCTCTCGCGCTACAAACGGCTAGCCTCCTGGTTAGCTCAGTTGGCAGAGCCCTAGATAGGCAGTGGTCGCGGGTTCGAGTCCTGGACCAGGACGAACTTTTCTTCGACTGCGAAGCTTCTGAACAGCTGTACAGTCGCGTGCGATTTGAAGGTAATCGCGCGAGCTTCGACCGATAAAGGCGATAACGCCCCCGCGCGGCCTTTTTCGGAGCGACTGGGACCTAGTTTATGCTTTCTCCTCTCTCTTGGTCGCTGTTCCATCAAGCACTGATCACTCCCGCGGCTAGTAAACCACCCTTTCCGCTTTGTGGTGATCTTGTGTGGTTGCAATCGCGCGTGCGCTTTTTTCTTGGTTATCGTGAGCAACGATAGAACCAATTGTTATAAATGTCCAGTATTTCCCGAGAATGCGTTTCTGCGCAACTTATCGAGAACTGCTGTGAAATACCACGAGTGCGACGTCGTCGCTGCGTGCGCGATAAAACAAGAGGAAGGGGGTCATTGATTTTGTTGCTGGAGTGATGGCTGCTGGAATAAACAGCGACCGAGGGAGAGAAGAATGCGTAAACCAGGAACCAAGCAGAGTAAAACAAGCCGCGTTGGGGCGTTATCGTCGTGGTCCGTCGACGCTCGCGCGATTACCTTCAAATCGCACGCGACTGTACAGCTTTCATTTGTAGCCGTACGGCTGCACTTTAGGTGGACGGCGAATTTTGCTTCGCAGAACCATTTGCAACACTTTCAGTGTGAGATGAACTGAAGTGAAATGAGTAATTTTTATTTAGTTGAGGAGGCCGTAAATTCGTGGAGCCCTACAACTAACTGGCCGGGTGGATGTGGGCGGACGGGACGAGTGATCAGTCGTCGTGGTGAAACCTCTCTCTTAGGGCTGGCTTTCCCGCTTAGTGCGTCATGTTGCGGTGGTGCACCCTTTACAGGCCGGCTACCTGTTTCCGTATTAGCTTGCTGGATGGAGGGGGCCACTGAGCTGAGCCCATCGAACTTGATGAGTAGCAAGCAGCCTTGCGAAGCTCGTGACTGATTCACCGATTCCGATTGGCCGCTACGGCAAGATGCCCACACACATGTATCCACCACTCAACTAGAAATGACGCTCACGCATTCTGACATTGTGAGATAAAATCTAGATCCATTTTTGTAGTGAAGACATGAAAGCATTTTCGCAAGCTGTAGGGTGCAATAATATAGCACAGGAGAGACGCGCCTTCGAAGTTTTTCTTTGTCGCATTCTTGCCCTCTAGTTGGGTCACCGACATCTGTTTGGACATTTTGGTGGGTGTCCTTTCTTACGCGTAAGGCGCGGACGAAACGCATTTTTTTAGGGGCAATCTAGTTCAGTCACTAATACAGAAGTACGTAGGTAAAGCAACCTTTTTTTAAGTCCTAAGGAATGAAATCGGGCTACCAATGTTGGCACAACAAACTTCTACTATTTCGGAACTACAAACGTTTGAAAGAAAAAAAAAAAATCGGGCAGAAAGGCAAGAAGGGACTTTAAAAGGAGCTCAGTGTGGATATTAGCTCAACCGCGCTCAGTAAACATTACCTGTGCTACCTACAATGTAATTAAGAACAGTGGAACTAAACAAGAAAGTTAAAACCGGCACTTAGAATTTCGTTCCTCCGAGGTGCCGTTCATTACGTTTCCAGACGCTCGCTAAGCTAGCGCCGTTCTTGACGAGGCTTTCTGATTGACCTGGAGTCGTTACTTTAATTAAAGGGCTCGCGTACGAAGGGTCGCTTAGCGGATATCTTTCAATTTCGGCTCAGAAACTCTCCGCGAGGAAGAACACTAGCAATAGGGCGGAATGTGTTTACTCTGCCGAAACCGCGCTTGACAGTCTCCTAGGGTGTCTCTGGCCCGAATGAAATAAGGGGCTTTCTCGTTCCGTTGTTGACCGGGGCAAACACAGGAACGATTCGATATCGCGCCTTTTTTTTTTTTTTTTTTTTTCCCCTCTTTCGGCGTTCGTCTGCCGCAGCTTTCGTTTCTAATTCCTTTCAAGTGTTCTCAAGTCTGTTTTCCCGCAAGCTGTAGGGTTCCCGAGCCGAGCTGAGATGTTTCCCTCGGCTGTCGCTCGTGTCCCTACGGCGTGTGCTTCACCGGGTTTTTTAGGAGGGCCGTGCCCTAATACCTCTCTTTGGAACCGGAAGTGTGTTTGCGCACTTATCCACCGCTCCGCCTTCCTCGTGAAGGCGCACCGTCGCGGGATACTCCGCTGTCAGCGTCTATTAGAGGATAGCCGGGGAAAATAGTACACGACCGCTGAAGCGAACGCTTCGAACGTAGTGCGTGTTTTTTTTTTTTTTTTTTCCTCTGCTTTCGCAATTACCTTTTGTGAGTCAAGAGGAAAGAATCGTGGGTCGCGGATTCTGGGAAACTGTGTTGACTCTGTGTCGCTCCTGCGGGTGGCAGGCTGGAGTAATGTTGGCCCTAATCTTATTGCCTTTGGGAAACTTGAAGCGAGGAAAAAAAAGGAAGGAAAAGGATGAAGGTTGTCTGGGCAAACACACTCATCACTTTCTCTCGCAACGAGGCTGCTTCTAGAGCGCGATTCTTGATACATCGACCGTCGTTGGTGTTTGTCTTCGCTGGGCGTGCTAAAACTAGGGTGACAGACAGAACGCAGTGTTTTCGAGCGGAATTAAAGTTGTCGGCGAGTTTAACTTTGCCGCTGCGACAACACTCCGCCGCGTTGTTCGTTTGATTGTGACGTGGGAAAGCGTTTGTACGGCGATCTTCGTAGTTATGCTTTATAACTCCATTCTTCAAATTACACTGCTAAAAGTTTACAATAACGAAAACGAAAATTGATGCTGCCTTAGCCCAGTCGCCTACAGAATTCTATGAGTGGGGGGCATACTTTTGTTGTTCTGTTGGTTTGGTTGAATTATAAGCGATGTATCGGTAGAGTTCGTGTTTTGTTCGCACAATTGTTATTCACGCGTTTTGGACACTCCCGCAACCTGATGCGTCGCGGGGAGAATTGGGCGTGTCTGTCAACGATAATGCTGAAGATTTTCCTTTCTTAATTTCACCACAGAGGAAGGGTGACATTTTCAGAATTGCTGGCACAAATCTTGTAGTGTGCGTTTGCTTCTACTGCAAAGCGCCGTCGGGTTCAGCGAGCTTTAACTTGAGCCTTTTCTCTCACTCTCAGGGTGAAATTCGCGATTACGCTACACGCCGAAGAAGTCTAACGCGGCGGGTTAAAGGGACACTGAAGTGATATGTAAACATTGCGGGATTGCTTGCGCAAATTGTAGTCCGGAGTCCCCAGGCCATGTTTCGACCACCCTGGGCGCGTTTACGCGATTGTATTTAGTAGAAAAATTAATTCTAAAATGCTGTCCTCCTCTCTTTACGCTCGCCCATTTTCTGCGGCGTTTTCGTGTGACGTCAGGAGGGGAAGAGCTGACAATTGGCTGCGCCACAGCTGCGCTACTGCACGGCTCCCCGGCCGACAGAGTCAGTCGGCCCAGCGTTTCGTCCGCCGGCCGCCGGCAGGTCGTCGCAATCAAGGAGGTTAAAAAAAAATTGCTTGGTCGCAATTCGTTCGCTTAGTTGAAACGAAGCCAGGACACGTTTGTGAATGGAAGAATGTGCCTTTCTTTACTTGGTTTGTTTGTACACTGTATCTAGCTCCAAGTCAAGTTCGCTTCACACAAGTGCTGCACAAGCGCACATGCGACGCTTCGCTGACTGGTACGCCAGTAGGAAAATATAAGGCCTCTTGAAGGCGGGAGAAGAGTCAGCGAAGTCAATATAGGTACTAAGGAAATAAAATCAACTGATATTTTTACCGTACAGCGTAAAACTAGGGCGCGGAAAGCAATTTTTTTGCGCTGGGCGAACAAGCAGAGCGGTCAGCAGCACGACTACGCATCTGCGAACGCTTTTCCGTCTACGAAATGCAATTGCTAGACGTGAGCTATTGTGGAAACTCGGGCGACGCTTACTGCATGAGCGCAATACAACAAATAGTCACCTAAGCTGCTTGAAATGCCAAAACTAAATAAAAGTGTAAACTGGTTGTACAATATATACCCTATATTACCAAGGGCTGCAGACCCCGCCCCGTGGCCGACTGGTCTGGGGCCCTAGGTATGCAACCGCAAGTATTTTGCAAGTCACGAGTTCAAATCCCCGCGGGTACGTGGTTTTTTTTTTTTTTTTTTTTGTAAGTTAATTTTTTTGTTTGCCGCCGATGTTTTCTATATTGAGTTCACCTTTTTTTGGGCCGCAACGTTCATGGCTTAACGAACTAGTTCACAAAACGCGCGCAGGCTGGCACTGGCGCGCTAGCGAGTTCTCGTTGGCGTGCTGTTGCCATAAGCACCGACTCTTGCAGGCAGTGGGCACAGGCCAGAATGAACAGACCCTTGGCCTGGTGCGAACACGCTTTTTACGATACAGGCATGAGGGAGGCAAGCTCCAAATATGGGGGAAAAGCGCATGACATTTGGGCGTCTACGGGTACGCGGATGGCGTTCATGCACTGCGTAGGTCTCGGCTAGTGAATGCTACGATTCCAAGCCGTCCTGGGAGGCTTATCTTTATGCATTTTTACAGCTGACAACATGGCAGAAGCGCGGTACGCTGATTACTGAGTTATTGAGAATGCCCATCCAACAACGCCACAGGTTGTGTTTTACAGAACCGAAACCGAAACCGAAACTTGTTTGGTTGCTCACCTTGGGCATCGTCCAATCACGGTGCCCGCTCCTCCCAACGTCACAGCTTTAGTTGGTGCGGCCGCCGCAAACCGCGCATGGTAGTTTTTCTTCTTTCGCGCTTTGTAAAATAATTACCGATTTGTCAACCGGATAAACGATGAAAAGTGTGCTAATTTGAGCCAGTCTACGCAGTGCAAGCAAAAACGGGAGCTTGGCAAATTCACTTCAGTGTCCCTTTAAATATCGTTTTCTTTGTTTTGCCAATACATCTGGTTCTCCGTTTGTAATCAGCCTTGCGTACACTTCGAATAAAAATAAATCCAGGTGCTAAAACGTTCGGTTTTTCTTCATGTTGGCATGGGATTACTCACGTTGCGAGTCAAGGGCACCCGCTCCGTTTGGTTAAGCTCAGTGGCTAAGGCGTTGTGCTGCTGAGTACGAGGACCCGGGTTCGATTCCCGGCTGCGGCGGCCGCTTTTCCGATGGAGGCGAAGAGCGAAAAACGCCCGTGTGTGCGAGATTTCGGCGCACATTAAAAATCCCCAGGCGGTCAAAATTAATCCGGAGCCCTCCACTACGGCGCGCCTCATCGCCTGCGTTGTGTCTGTGTCGCCACGTTAGACCCTACAATTAATCATCAAACCGTTTGGTTAAGTATCGCTCTCAGGGCCCGGCGGACTCGCTCATGATCCCACTCACTCAGACTCATTTGGACTCAAACTCACGCGTGAGTTTGGGTGAGCGCGAGGCTAGTGTGGCATGGTGAGTTTGAGCTTGAGTGAGTTTGAGTTTGGTACGCCTGAGACCGAGTGAGTTCTGAGTCCATTTTGAGTTTGAGTCCATTTGAGTTTGAGTCCATTTTGAGTTTGAGTCCATTTTGAGCTTGAGTCCATTTTGAGTTTGAGTACATTTTGAGTTGAGTACAGTTTGAGTTCAGATGTGCTTCTCAGCAATCAGTCTGAGTTTGAGTGAGTGGTGATTAGAAAATAAATTTAAGCGAGTTTGAGTGAGCCGCGACAACTTCGCCGACGTATGATCGCTCTTTATTTGGGTCTGTAAATATGGACGCTGTTCATTTTGCCCTAGCAGTTCTACCCGCTATCAATATACGGTAAGCTCTCGCCAGGTTAAAGCACCGCTCTTTTATTACCCACTCATCTTCGTTCGTTCTCCGCTTCGTTCTCGCCGTTGTCTATTTTGCTTTGAAGCTGGTGCAGCGGGAATAATAACGTGGTCGTGCCCTGCCGCCGACACGGTGTCGTTTTTCAACGGCTAAATTTGGCTTCAGAGCCGTGCCATAACTGGCGGTGAACATTGCTAAATATCGACACGCGAAGGTAATTTTCCGCCTCAGAGGGCACACCCAGCCTCTCTCGCCTTCCCATTCTTCCTTGAACGAAGAGGTAAGCTCCGAACCGAGCACATGCTCCCGGGGTATCGATTTTGTGGACGCTGGCGCAATGGCCATAAATAAGGGAGCTTGAAACCCGTCCCGCAACTGTCACCTGCGCCAGAAAGAAGCGAAAGCCACGCAGAAATTAATTACGCTATAGCGGGACGCCCGAGAGGTTTAAGAACTTTTTGCTGCGCTGGTTTGCAACTTTGGCTAAGGGTTTCTAGGTTTCTAGTGAAGCCGGGCAAAAGACAGAAGAAAAAAAAGGGTACTAAAAGCGAGAGAAAAAAAAAAAACAGGTTAAACGCTGGAACAGCAGTTCCGCCCCCATTTCTAGCCGGCATTAAACTCGTTAATCTTGCACGAAATGGCGTCGTAGCTTACGGGCTGCTTTTGGTGGAATTGGGGCGTCTACCGTTTCGGAGACGCAATAACGCACGGTGCTTTACTTGTCAGCACCCATGGTCGCGCTTCGTAATTGCTAACCGGCGCTTGCTTCTTAAAAATTGCAACGGTTCCGCGACGGCTGTTTGCTTCAGCTTTGCTTCCAAAGTTGGATTGGTGTTTTGCCCTCCAGCTGAGCTCTCAGACGTCCGTAGTCGAAGTCTGCGGATTAATATTTTCTGTATTGAAGTCCGCAACATGCGCAAGAACAACAACCCCCTTGTAGCTCTAATTCAATTGCCCAACCTGCTCTCGGCAGTCTGTCGCCTTTATCCCAGTGATCCGCCTGAACGAATTACGCTTCGCGTTTGTCAGTCATCTCTGCAGTAAAGCAAATGCGCAGTAGAAGAATGTACTATAAGGGAACCAGTTGCGCGCCAGTCGATCAATCAATCAATCAATCAATCAATCAATCAATCAATCAATCAATCAATCAATCAATCAATCAATCAATCAATGAATCCAGCGATCGATCGATCTATTCTATATTTTTACTATAATAACGGTACAATAACGTTACATCACAAAATTTGATTGATTGATCGACGCTACAATAACGTTACATAAAAAAAATTCTTATCGATCGATCGATTGGGAATTTTTTTATGCAACGTTATTGTACCGTTATTACAGTAACGGTGTGGGCGTTGCAAATGAGGAAGGTAATGCAAAAAAAAAAAAAAAACTTTTAACCAAAATAGTTGAGGTTTGACCCAAGGACGTAGTGACCGGAGATAGGGAGATCAGTTTTTGGGTCGTTTGAAAAAGCCCAACCTAGCTTGACAGCAGGTTGCGCCAGACTAAGCTGGGTATATCAAACGGGGCATCGAACTGAGGTTCCTCTTTTTCCCACAAAGTGAAGGCAGCGGGCGAAATTGGGGTATTAGCAGGGCGTGTTAGGAGACGAGAACTTCCAGGAAAAGCAGGTATGCCATCATGGTCCGAATGGTTCGGGTCGCGTTTCTGTTTAGCCCAAACGTGGCCATCCGCCATTGCTGCTCCGCGAAGCTGGTCGTCAGAAAAAAACTTGATAGGCGACTAGCAGTTGCGGTTTAAACTAACCGGGCCTAGCTAAACAGCTCCTCCTGCTGTGATGACATACTTGCCTCATGTTGCTTTTGTGCGAGGTCAACGCGTAATAAACTGAGAGAGAGAGAGAGAGAGAAGAGAGAGAGAGAGAGAGAGAGAGGAGAGAGAGATGAGAGAGAGAGAGAGAGAGAGAGAGAGAGAGAGAGAGAGAGAGAGAGAGAGAGAGAGAGATTTAGTGTACGCATGGTGAGGTGTTCGTGCTCGTCGCAGTTAGTACACCTCCAGTAATCGTCGTTGGCCATGCGGTTATTCATTTTCCCTGGTAGGCTTACTAAAAATTTTCAGGGTCGTTTAGCTACATTTCTTGCTGCTGGAATGCCGGATGGTTCAAATTAATCCACAACCTGCGGTGCTCTTGGTAGCCTCAATAAATCTTCGACGCGTTAAAAACACGAAAGTTAAACTTGAATGTAGCTGACCCGTGCCGTTCCCTTCAAAAGAAAACAAAATCGTCGCGCCGCCGACATCAGCGAGGCAGGCATACTGCAGGACTTAGCGCTAAACGTGGGCTGCTGCCTTCAGTGTGAGCGATGGTCTGCTCCTCGTGGGCGCGTTAAGCGAAATTTAAGCGCGTGAAGTTTCGCGCGCTACTTTTCGGAGAAAGAAGGAAAAAAAAAAAAAAGAAACGAAGTTTTCCCACCGTAATTATTCTGCGAGCTCTCGTAAGTCTGTATTATCCATCATACTTTCGGACGCTCGTGGGCTCGTGCGGCATTTTCGCACGGAGGAGAAGCTTACCTCCATCCATCCTGCGCATTTTTTCTTATCGCCGTAATAGATATTGATGTTGTGTTTCGAGTTTGCCGGGAGTTTGGTCGCCTAGCATGCTCTATTAGGGGGGTAATCAAAATAAGAGCTAACTGCTGTCCCGACGGGATGAAGGCGTAGCGATTCTTCTTTTTGAAACGCCCTCCTTGAGCACGCGAGGGATATATGTCGCAGCGTTAAGTTGTGGATGGATCGTCAAAACAATTTTACACCTTAATCTCTTAATGGGGAAAGTATACAGTGAAGCACCGGCGTTCCATGTCGTTCGTAGTTGTGATCACCCTATCATTGTCTATCATTTTCTGCGTTACGTTGACGGTAAGAGAGGTAAAAGCGAAAATTGTGAAGCATCGTTAACGTTCTGTCCGGCTTAAGTGATGCCTGCAGCGAAAATCTCGGGTGTTGTTTCAAGCGACCCTGCAGGACCATGCAACACGTTTTTTAACTTTTTTTTTGATATCCTAAATGCTTGCAGAACGTAGTCACCCAACACACCGAGTACCTAGATTAGGGGGTCGCAAATTACCTCAGCCAAAAAATTACTGCTCTATGCCCATCAGATAACTTGTAAACTCGCTCAAACGATTTTTCTCTCTTTCCCGGTCTTGACGCTCTTCGACGGCTCGAATTACTTCACTAAGGCCATGTAGTGGCTGTTGACCGGTTTTCCTTCAGTTGCAGCAATGAACGCTTTTCAATAGCAACTTTTAAAAAAAGCCACACAAACAAAGCAGAAATGGAAGGCGTATCTAGTGCGAAGAGGAAATCACGCGGAGCCGCTCCGTGGTGGCGATAAGTTCAGCCTTCGCAGTGGTTCCAGACGCGAAGGAAAGAGTGAAAGTGCTAATCGAAAGTGTTGTCAGAGTCCCTTTAAGTGGAGCATTCTAACGCCGCCTTCTCTCCGCGGTAAATTGCGACGAAAAATTTTCAATACTTCTGGGGCTGTATAAAATGTGTGTGCTAGATCGTAGTTTACGCGAACGAATATAGCTAGACGATAAGCAAGCTTTTCTGCTTTGGGAGTGAATCAGCCGCTATGCAAAGTCGCCCGCCGATATAACTTAGTTGCTGGAACGCTTTTGTTTTCCACTTGCCCGGGGTTTCGAGCTGAAAAGGAATCCGCGCACGGTGCTTCAGCTGTGCGTTGAAAAACATCACGTGGTACAGCTTCCTCCAGAGCTCGCCACGAAGGCGTGCCCTGCAGGTCAGGTGTAGCTTGGCTTGAATTTCACTCTTTGATGCCCAA
>NW_027526407.1:48332187-48442054 GCF_048455015.1 Haemaphysalis longicornis
ATGGAATATGATGACCGGTGAAGGCGAGGGCGACGGCTTTGGTCCGTACAAGCTGACGGACCGCATAGGTCTCGGTTGGGGAAACCCGTATGATGCCTTTGATTGAGTCGTCAGGCTATAAGCCCTGGAAGGACGCGGAATAGACGGCGTTGCCAAAGTTTAGCTAGGGATGCCGACAGTGGCCGTATTCTGTGTACCGTCAATGCGTTTAGATTCGGCTGGCTCCACGTGATCATAATGACGTGTAGTAAGGCAAGGGAAACTTCGGCAGATTCCAGGGGGCCTTGAGGCTGTAAAATGGGGTTGAGGTCGTAAAGGGGTCTTACGTGAAGGCGTGGAGGCGACGCTCCCCGCCTTAGATACGACTTCCATAAAGTTGTGCAGGCTGTTTGTCGGGTTAAATACTGGGTGCACCGCTTCTGTTACTTCAGGGCCATGTCGACGACAGGCGGAATGCTCGAGTAAGGAACTAAGACGGGCATAAAGCTGTTATCAATGCCTGGTGGGGCTCGGGCGCCTGACCTACCGGTCGAGATGTTAGGCCTGGCGTGGCAGTGGAATAACTTCAATGTTGACTCCCCCTTCTCTTTCACGTCGTCCTCACCAACATTCGGTTGTTTGCACAGCTTGCACAGGGCACAAAGAGGACAACAAAAAAGAAAGCATTTCATGAAACTATACTGTCCCTCATTCCAGTAGCGGTCCCAGAGATCGGTTTTGGGGGGGGGGCGATTTTTTTTTGGGGGGGGGGAAGGGGCGGGGGGGGGGGGCGGCGAATTAAGATTCGCTCGCCTCCTTGCGCCAATTCTGCGGAGGTGGTGATAACCATGGAGGCGTGTGCGCGTATGCGGTGCAACCCGCTGGGATTTAACTTCGCGCAAATGGAATGCTTAAAAAAACTAAAAATAAGAAACTGAGGACCTCTTTGGGGGGGGGGGGGGGGAGACCGCCCCCTTCGCCCCCCCCCCTTGGGACCGCCACTGCCTCATTCCCACTCAACCACTGGATGGACGTGTTAGCCCCGGTGTCCACTCGCCAGCCGAAAGCTGCCCCCCGCCCCCCAAAGTTTCACGCTCAACTATTCTTCCTGCCACATCCGCAAACTTTTCGCTCACGCCCTCCCCTCCAAACTTTTCCTGAGTCGCGTTCCAATATTTCGACTCTAGAAAAACTCGGGAAGTGAAACTATGTATTTGGGGATGCGAGTTAGGTACGCGGCCCAGACGACACAAAGGAGTCGTCGAGGCCGGCTGTGGTCATCTCGCTCTTTCGATCCGCAATCTGGCTGCCAGTGCGCGCCCCCTTATCCGTCGGCCGACGTCTTGGGCGTCGTCGCCGGAGGCGCCCGGGGGGTGTGTGGTGCGTGCGACGTTGAGCGAGTGGAGAAGACGCGGATCCGGCGCCGAGTCGGCCCCTCTTCCCCGCCCTTCCCAGCCGCCGGCGTCATGCTGTGGCTTCTCGGTCCTCGCGTCGCTGTCGGTGGGCGGCGGCGTGCTCGCGCGCTGGCTTCTTTTGTGGCTCGCCGAGGGACGCCGCTTGTTTGGAACCCGGAACGCGCGCCTGCGGTCGCGGCCGGGGTAAACAGGGCCCCCTCGCTTTATCGGGGCGGTGCCGAGAGGAGGACAACGGATAGAAGTTGCGGGAGAGCCGGCGGGAGGGCCGTTGCTCGATCAAAGGGAGTTTGGTATGCATTGGGGAGGTGTTATGGTACGCACTATGGATTATTAGGTCTATTACAAAACTGTGGTTTTTCATGCGCCTTCTTTCGAATATTAACACGACAGTTTTTTAGTTCGGGATTCACGAAGATTTCGCTAACGTCATATCCGTCACGGAAGTGACGCCAGTACAACGAAGCAAGCGGCCTGTAAAGGGCGCACTCCTGCACACAGGGTCTTCTTACGGGGAAGCAACCTTTGTACTAAAGAGTACGTTACACTTCGGGTTCGTTTTCGGGTTTTATATTTTAACACGAAAGTATGTCATGCCAGGATGCACCAAGATTTCACCGACGTCATATCCGTGACGGAAATGACGCCAGTACAGCTTTGCCGAAGCGACCCGCCAGCAGGACGTCGCTCGCCAAGCACACCCACAATGCAGCCGCCGACCCTCAAACCATGCTCAACTGCCGATTTCGCTGCACATATTACTTTCGTGGTTTACCAATTCCCGTGAAAGAGGAATCAACCACAGTTTTTTTTTTTTTTTTTTCAGTGAACGTGACCCGCTTTCTCGGTTCGTTTTGCGTGGAAATTGGTCCCCGGTCGCTTTTAAACTACCATAGGTGATAATGATCAGCGTGGTAGGTGGCTGGAGATGTTGATAATGATCGGTAACACGTGGCTACTTTGTGGTGAAACCATTTCCATTTTTTTTTATAGTGACGATAGGAGAGGCTCTAACGCTGATTTTTTTTTTTTTCCGCATCAGGACTTCGTGAGGACTTTCTTTGACTTAGTAAAAAAAAAAAACGGCGCAAGTAAAACCGACACAAGCAAGGACTGATACACGACAGTCGCCATCCCGGGCATCATACTTTAGATGAAGCAGGTTATTTTGAATGGCCAGACATTTTTTGATACTTTTTGGTGTGAGCGTATGGACGGCCGAGTCCGGGCACTTTTTTTCTTTTCGCACTACGTATACTGTCTCGGCACTCGGTATAGCAACGTCACCAGGATCTGTACATCAGAACTACATGACCCTGCATCAAGAGCCGCTGGCTACATTTATTCGTAGATTGTTTTTATTTTTTTATTTGACCGGACGAAGCTTTATAAATGCGCCATCGTTTCTTTTTTTTTTATGCCCTCTAGTTTTTTTGTTCCCCGCTCAGTTGTGCGATCAGGGGAAGATTGCGTGAGGGTACCCGTCCGTGGTTGAACGTTTGCCCAAGGCCGCGCTTGTCGAGTAATATTATAATAAGGCGGTCGGCGGTCCTATTCCCCCTTTGTTTTGTTTGCACGGCGGCGAAGCCGGAATTATGTTGGCTCTAAAAGCGGGCCCGAGCGCGTGCTCCGTGGCGTGAAATGGCCGCGAGGGGGGCCCCGTTCCGAGCGGCGCTTTAATTTGGGCGCCGTCGTCTCGGCCAATAGGCCTCTCGCGGCTTTGTTTGCTCCCAGCACTCCCCCATCCTCTTCCAGCAGATGGAGCTTCTTGAGAGCGCGCTCTGCTTTGACGGCCCTCGTTGTGCGTGCGCTATTCGTGCGTACGCCCGCTTCCCTCTCGTCTTTGTCTCGTTCGGCCATCGGGCTCATTTCGTGCCGCCAGCGCCGACGGGGGGGGATCTTTGTTTGACGACGGCGTCGCTGCTCTTTTGTTTCGCCGCCTACTCGGCCACTGCAACGTGCTTTGTCCTATCCCTCTCCCTGCCTGCGGTGGCTTGGCAGGAGGAGGCTCAACGCTGACTAATAAATGGGCGCTGCTCTCCGCCAACGTCTTGCCGTGTTAAGCCTTCGTTTACTACCCAGACTACGGCTTCGTTTTCGTGCGGGAATGGTGCAGGGCCGCACGCCAGCGCTCGCGTGGCGTGCGGCCGTCCTGGGCATTTGTTCGCGGGATTTGTATGTGAAGGTTCATCTCTCTCTCTCTCTCTCTCTCTCTCTCTCTCTCTCTCTCTCTCTCTCTCTCGTCTCTCTCTCTCTCTCTCCTCTCTCTCTCTCTCTCTCTCTCTCTCTCTCTCCTCTCTCTCTCTCTCACTTTTGTGATTGCTTCTCTTGCCGGAACTTTTGTCATCTCTGTATCATTTGCGCTGTTGTGAGTTGACGGACGGAATGTTCTCGCTAGCTAGCTTTTATGAGATATTGTCACGTAGCCAAGGACGAAGCAGTTGTTTGGAAAAGAAACAAGTTTATTGGAGCGAACTTGTGCTCCCCTAACAACTGAAAAGAATACAGAGGCGGCGAAGCAGTGGTAAACAAAGTGACGTACGTGCGTCGGCGTGCGTCGCAGAATCGAATGCCCCGGCGTCCGCACTGCAGGCTTTTTATCTTTTGGCGCGCGTGGTTCTCGAAACGTCGATTCGCATCGAGAACATAGTAGATCCAAGAAGATTATTCTGGGCTGTTCGCGTTAGATCGGAATGCTCTCCCTATCACAACAGATAACACATGCGGCACAGAAAGAAAGAATGGAACACGCGCTTCCCTTGGCGCAGAGATAACACAGACCGAAGCAGCCGGCGGTAACAGCAAAACACAAATAAACAAACCCAATGTATGGTTCGCGGCAATATGAGCTCAGGCTGTGGCGGTCATTTTGCGAAGAGCAAGGTGAAACGTTATGACGCGCCCGGCTACATTGCCCCCAAATCACTCCGCAGTGGCTGTTGTTTTCCTCGTGGAGCCGCCTCCCTTCCCTTTACCCTGCCGGCGGAGAGCCATTCCTCCCCCTCATCTCTTCCTGCCCCTCTTCCTTGTGGAGCCGAAAGAAAAGGAAAGGTCGTGTACGTGTACTCCCATGGTCAGGAGTCGAGAGGTTGTCCTTGGCTTCTAAAAAAAGTCCCTCCCCGTTTGCCTCTTGCGAAATCTACGAACTAACAGGTACAACCGTGCCCTCCTGTCCCACTGTTCTTTTGCTCCCACAACACCTTCCCAGTACCCTCACCTGTCCGCGAGCAGTGGTAATGCGCGCTCGCCTGTGAGTACATGCAGGACCAGTGGACGCTAATACAGCGGCGTACAGAGCAGCTAAATAAAGCACGCGGCTACTGGTAGGAGACCACCCCGCTGCTCTAAATACTGGACGTCGTATGGGCTATGAGGCGCGTCGTATTGGAGGGCTCGTTGATAGGGGATATTTAACGTGTCCCGGAATCTCGACACGGGGGCATTTTCGTGTTTTGCCTCCATCCGAAAAAAAAAAAACACTAACTTGAAACCTGGGGAGGGAAAAAGCATGCAGTGGATAAGTGTTGAAGTGTATTCAAATATTGTAAATCTGTCTTGCCACACGGCGTGCGCTGATTTGGCGCCGGAGAAGCGCCGGTGGGAGGAGCGATCGCGCGCTTGCTGAGGCGGTGGCGCCCTCTCTCGTGTTGAAGCGTATTTAAGCAATTAAACGAGACAGACTGGCCGTAAATTGTCTGCGTGTCACACGCCGCAGCCAGGAGAAAACCTGGCGTTGGAAACCAATTTCGAGACGGAATTTACCAAATTTCTGTTATTAACGAATTGAATCCTAATTACTCCTGCATTTTAAATTTGTTTAAATCATGTTAGTTTATTTTGAACCGGTTTTATTCATTATACGCTTGTTTTTTCACCATCATTTGACAACTTGATTTACCGCGACGAGATGAGACTTCGACAGGGAGACGCCGACAGCCCGTGCCTTTAAGGTTCTTCGTACCTAACAAGCAACCACCGTGGCCGGGAATCGAACCCACGTCTTTGGGCTCACTCAGCAGCGCAACGCCGTAGCCGCTGAGCCACCGCGGCGAGGGGCGGGTTCTCTAATTTTCGGCGGAATAGACGTTTATTCCTCCTCATCCGTACCGCATCCGCTCATAATATACCCTGCTATAGATTCGTTGTAGATTAGGTGCGTCCAACCAACCATAAACGGGTTATTTGTCGTTCATTAGCATTTAGTCGAATTTGTGAAGTTCACTCCTCGTAACATCGCGTGTGTTTCAGGCAGCCTGTGGTAGTCGGTCTGTGAAATGACAGCCGCTTCCGTGGCATCTTAACCCTCGCTCTCTAGTTTGCGTCGTCGGTGACCCCTCGGCATTTTTTTAAACGCTGGTGACGTGTGAGATCCTATGTTTAAATCAGTCTTACATCCTTCCATCAGTATAAGGCTTTCCTTTATTTTCCCTCCTAATGGGCCTAACAAAATAGAAGCAAACCGCTACTCCTTCCAATATCCTCACCCCCCGCTTCTCTGCTTCGTGCTCGTTCAAGCGCGTCCCCGGCCCATTGTGCCGGCGTTAATATAAAGCTGCGCAGGCGTTCGCGTTTTAAGCCTCTCCGTAGCGCATTGCGGTTTTGAGCGGCCCCGCATCCCTTCCGTTTCCCCTTTTCCATCCTCCCTCCTCTTCCTCATCCCACATCCGGGGCCCGTCACGCGGAGCCTGCTCCGTGTAGGCTTTGAGTTAAACCAGCTGGAGCGTGTCGTCTCGGGCTTAGTCTCGGCTGGTTGGCTCCGCGCTTGGAGGAGAACCCTTCGGTCGTCCGTCGTCTGTCTATAGGAGAGTGTGCGCGTCGGAGATGCGCGCGTGTGTATGTGTCTAGGCCCCCTTTGCTCTTTTATTGAAAGTCTCTAGATTGAATCACGCGCGCTCTTTTCCCGTTCGAGGGGTTATGTACACCCGTCCCGGTTGATGCGCCCCGCTTACGTTTCAGCAAGGTCGACGGGGTGGTCGGTGGTGCGTTTAGTTTGTCTAACACGCTCTTTGTTATGTTCCTTTTTTTTTACTGAAAAAAAAGGGGGGGGGGGGGGTTGAGGTTTGAAGGCGACGGTGCCGGGTGTTTTAGATTATGCGCTCCCTCCGGCCACTCAAGTTCTGACAGCTGTGGCTAATTGATTCCCACTTGGTTGACGCAGATGGTGGATTTTGTGGCTTGCCTTTATTTAGCTTGCAGGAACGTCGTTGCGCAAAAAAAAAAAAGCATTGGGGGTGTTTCTTTACCTTAACGCGTTAACTCTTCGCACGGCTTTTGGGTAGCCTATGTCGTGAGACCTCGGTGGCAGTTGGGGTAGGCCGAACTGTAGTAATTTTGCTGTTGTTGGGCTCCTAACAGCGAGTAAAAAGAAAGGACGAAGTTGAAAGGCATTCATTTGATGTGAGGACGAAATGATGAAATTCGAACGCAAAGGACGAACTCGAGCAGCGCAGGACAGTAGCTGGGGGATTTCAGTGGGAGAGGCCTTCGTCCTGCACTAAACCTTAATAAGCTGTTGATGGTGATGCAAAAGGAATGCGCACCCACAAAAGAGTCGAAAAAAAATGTTACACGCGACCTGATTGAGGATTGAGTGCGAAGCGTCATCACGTAAAGACGTTACGCCTGTCGGCGTCGTTAACCGAGGGAACCTTGATGGTTGAGCGCATAGCATGTGAAGGAGGCCGATGGTGGTTTGCGAGGCTCCATCTTACACCACACATTTATTGCTCTCTTTTTAGTCTTTTGTCGCTGGTTCCCGGCTTTTAATTACGTCTCGACGAAACCCCAGCCGAGGCAAGGGATAGTAATTGTCTATGGCTAGTCAGGGAGCGGCAGTGGTTTGGCCGGTTGCGTGAAAATACAGAAATTAAATGAAGAAAGCTCACACTAACTCGTGTGAGACTTGAAGGTAGCGTAGCTGTACGCAACCTTCACGGCCATCACGAAGGTTTAAACTACGCGATTGCAGCCGATTTGCTCCTTCTTCGCGGACGCAACGACCTTTTACTCCATAATTGTTGCTGTAAGTGTGCGCTTCTTTCATTTTTTTTTTTTTGGGGGGGGGGGGAGGTTGCAATCTTGGCCAATCTCCTAAAGTGGGTATGCTGGGCTTGACAAATGTCGCCAGGGACGCTGGGCGGTCGCCGCGAGGCACGCACGCACGAGCGCTCGGCATTTTCTTGGTTTTGTTAACTGCCCGGTGGTCGCCGCGAAGCCCGCGCTCGCGTGCACGCGCTCGGCAATTTCCGTATTTTTAACTGCGCGGACACGAAAAATTACGATTTGCTAAACAGCTTCGCTGTTAAAAGACTGCTTTCTTACAAGATGCGCGGCTCATGCGTAGAGAAGTGGCGGTGATATAAAGTGCAAAAAAATCGTCTACCGCCGGCGGTGGCTGTGTAGTACACTACGCCGTATTCTCATCAGCAGCGATGAAAGCCGACCAGGTGTTTAGTTTCCGTTGCGTCGACATGCAGTCTTTGGATCGTGCGCTAACGGCTCGAGTCCGAAGTACATGCGACTGTTTTTATTCGACCACGTCACCCCCCCCCCCCCCCCCCCCTTTTTTTTTTTTTTTTCTTGGCGTAAGGAATGTCCCCTTTCGGCGCATTTCTTTTCGCAAACACCGGGGCTTTGGTACCATTTAGATAGCTCTCCCGACCTTTCAAGGTCCCTGCTACGTCTTCGCCATTTTGGGCGCTATGGTTAATAAACGGAAGAAAACACTTCGGCGCCGAGGGCGTAATATTGAGCAGAGTCCGACTCTGCTCAATATTCGCATCTCAGTCGCATCTATCCTTGTGGCAGCGTGGCAAGGAGTAGCCCTACAATCTCATTTCGCGAATCCGCTTTTAAGAGCCCGAATTTCGCGCTCAAACTTCTTAGCAGTGTCTAGAATTCAGAGACGGCCCCACTATTGTTCTCACTCTTGGGGGTTGAACCACTAGAATCTTTTCGTCAAAAAAAAAAAAAGGGGGGGGGGGGGGATGAACCTGGGTATTGTTTCTCCACACCGGCAGCGTCTCGTCTTCTCTCGCCGCTTTTCTGCTGACGGCAACGGCGCTGATCTCCTGCCGGTCAAAGGGTCAGGGCGATGCGCCGAAAGGGATTCGGAGAAGCTGGAAAAACGAGGCCGGGGAGGCAGGCAGCTGCTCTCCCTTGCATTGCGCAAGACGGGTGCATACATCCCATTCGGGCGCGTTTCTTCCTCGCTAGGCGGCGGTAATGGTCGCGTTGACTTCAATAAAGCTCCCGTGGGATTCCGCCGGACTGTCTGGACGCCGCGCGAGGAAGCCCCGGGGCGCCGGCGCCATTGAAAGTCGCCGGCTGCCCTCATAACCGGATGCTGCTCTCTTCTGGCCTCGGCATCTTCTGCGGCGGCCGTCTTTCAAACGGCGAGCGTTGCTCGGGGCACTTTGGTGCCTCTTTCGCTTGCAGCGGGTGTTCCACGTTTTGTTTGTTCAGCTTGAGAGATGGTTCGTCGCGATGGTGTTTCTCTGTTTTGCGGCTCGTTGTGGGCGTGCTTGTTTAATCATTTGTGGGCAATGGTTTTTTGTGAGACATGCGAGCCTGGGGAGACATTCGTCTCTATAAGGCTGTATTCCCAGTTGAATGGTTGCCCATCGTCTCGTAGTGCTCGCGGTGAAATTGGATCGAGATGGGAAACGGCAACGGTTGTGCTTGCGGTTTCACTGCGGGGAAGACGTTTCGGCAAAAACTGCGAAAGATTGCTGAGAGGTTGGCGTTGTTCGCAAATGTGATGATGGGCTTCTAGCCGTACGTTTACTGAGCGGTGTCATTGTATTGCAAGTACTTGTACGTTAAACGGTAACTAAAGAAAATAAAGGGCTATAAAATAAAGTAAAATAAACGCCCAACCGGTAGCACATACGTGTCACGGGTGACGCCAATTAAAAATAAACAAACTGGACCGAAGTCAAAAGGAGTTTTTAAGAGACAGGAAATGAAGAAAGAAGAAAGAAGAGAGATCTATCACGCGAAACCAAGCCAAGGGAGGGTAGGCAATCAGCGGTATTTTTTTAATGAATATTTGAAAGCTCAGTTATGAATCAACATGTCGTTCTTCATACATGTGATCTTGATATCCTTCCTAGATGGTGAAATCTCGTGCTCCATGTTGACTCATCTTGATCACTTGATGCTTTTTCCGTCTTCGTTCTCTGCCGTGATCGCGATCTGCATCGTCCCCTGTCCTGCTGTCCCTTGTGCCCTGGTAGACCTTCTGTAAAACTCAGATACTGATTACTTCCCCCCACCCCCTTTCCCCGTGTTTTTCCTCCCCTTTACTACGTATTAGTTCTTGCTGTTACTGATGTTCCAACCTGAACTATCTTGATTGGGGTTTCACCTTGTTTCTGTTACTGATATCCCTACCTGAGCTATCTTGATTGTTGTTGCGACTGGTTTTTTACGGAAATTTGTTATACTTCCGCTACTTCCCACTCCTCCAACTTATACTCCCTTTATACTTTGTACTTCTTCCTACTTTATTTTACACTATTGCTCTTATGTCGTGTTTATCGCTAATTATCAGTAATATATGATCTTGTGCACCCCGTTACGCGATTATATCTGCCACCTAACCTCATATATTTTCAAGCGGGTGCAGCCAAGCTAACCTCTTCCTCTCTTCCTTAAACCTTACTGTACATACATAGTTCTACCCTTTTACAATAGTTTTTTCCCCATCCCGTTTTTAACCCTTCCTAATTTCCTGTTTGGTCTTCTCTTTTTGTTAAAAGAGCACTAAAACACACGAATAGATCCACAGTTGTTATTGTGCCCTCCTGAGTGACCAGACCTGGTTGATATTCCCGTTTCCCGTTCATTCTGAGCAACGTGGATACTCAAGCCAAAATCAAGATTATGTATCCGGCTGCTCTCTCTGACTATCGCCATTGGACGGGTCATTGCGGGGCATTGGTTTTCCGCCCACTTGAGAGACGGTGGGCGCTTTTCACCTGATATTGGAATCCAAGTATAGATGGACCAGTCATTTGGCACATTATTCTACAGCGCTACTGTGTCATTACGGTTCCAAGTAGCGGAGAACAATGAGCATTATTTACATTCTGTGCTGTGGTAAATTCGACCCTTGCTCGGTACTTCGAAGTTTCGCACATTTTCTGTGGCTCGTCAGTTCTGTTGCTTAAAACGTAGGTGCCTCCAACTTGCTGTCCTTTTCACTAATCACTAGCTTTAATGGGAATTCTCGTACATTTAGGGAATGTGTGGCACATCTATCGATCATTAGGGACTTCGCAGCATCAATCACAAGCCTGCCGTTACCTAATCTTGATGTCGGTGTTATCGAGTTCCCAGCCCCTTCTCACTTTTTAACCGGCGTACGCTGTCGCCACCCGTAGCGTCCAATTCTGTGGAAGCTACTCACGCGCTTGGTAGCGACAGATGCGCTCCGCCTGTTTCCGATCGCCCGCTCCTTCCTCCGTTGGCTTACTTATGCAAACGAGGCAACATTTCATTCCCGCACCTTCTTACCCAACCCCATCCATCTGGCCACTTTTCCCACTCCGTTGAGCTTCCCCTTTTTTTGCTATCTTCTCGGCCATAATCTACACGCGTGGATAGACGGCGCGGCGCCTCGGGTATCCCTTTGCGCTACGAGTTCCCTTTACTCTCCGATTCTGTCAGTCGTCTCCCCCGTCCCTCGTTATCTATGCGTTCGTATTTCTCCCATCGGCTTCGACAGAGGCGCTTCCAGCATCTTCCATCCCCGTCTCTCCATCTTCCCTCTCCCCCGCTCTCGCGGCAGTAGGGCAGCCGCGCGGGGCTTTTAAGCTCCGGTGCGGATTTGGGGCGGGATTTATTTTGGGACGGGGGCTAAATCGTGCACTCCTCAAGACTGGCGTGATGGACGGACTCAGCGGTGCCACGATCCGATGCGGCGAGGCGTTTTCATCCTTTGCGCGCTCTTTCTTCTTCTTTCTTTTATTTTTTTTTTTATTTTTTGCCCCTTCTCCTCCGATTTCCTTTTTGCGGCTTTCGTTATCGAGGACTTTCCCTATTTCCCCGTCTTTACCCGTCTCCGATATCTTCTTCGTTTGATCTGCGCGCTGTGTGCGACTACCCGTTTTCGTCCTTACTGCGTTTACTTCCGTTTTGCGTGGGGCTTTTCTTCCTTTTCTTTTCTTTTTTTTTTTTTTTTTTTTGGTTCGTTTCCCGTCGCAGCGTCGCGTGGATTTCTCCCTGGCGCTGATTCCTGGGGCTCTGTTTGCGTTTGGTCGCCCGTCGGGGTTTGGTTTAAGACTCGGGCTTCGTCCCCCACTCCGTGTATCTTTTCTCGCCCGCCGTCACGGCCGAGTGCTTCCAATTTATTTCTTGCAACTCTAGCTCCTCCTACGCGTTCGCTTTCTCTATCGCAAGGGCACGAATCCGTGTTTCGGGTTTCGGATGATTAATTCTTCCTCCCCCTTTTCGTCCGCTCTCGTCCGCGATTGGCGTTTCCGACGTAGTGTCGTCTTATTTAAACATCTTCCTCTGTCCCGTTTTTTTTTTTTTCTTTTCCGTTCACGTTGTTTCAATTTGTCGTCCCGTTTTTGGTTCCTGCCGCTTAGTAGCACGTTTACTTAACGTCTCTGCTGCCCTAATTCGTCGTTCGGCCCCGTTATTATCGGTGTCTGTGGGATTAGTGCCGCCTTCTATACTTTATCTCACGTTCGGTTGAAGGGCTTGTGTTATCGTGGTGTTATCCTATCTCTTCTCCCGTTTTTGTGTATGTGATAAAAAGCTAGGTGGGAACCGTCGGAGTGGCGCATGGCGTGCAGCTATGCGTAGTTCGATCTGTTGTATTACTGTTTATTTTCGAACAGATTATATTTTTAAATGTCCGTTTGTCCTTTATTCTGGCGCGTGTTAAACCTATCTCTTAATTCGTGACGTTGCGCCTCATCGCCCAGGCCGCGCTGTCAAATTCTTTTGATTGCTCTTCTTAAGCGGCATAGTTATTAAGGTGATTGTTTTAGTGTGTGTCGCAGAAACTATTACGTATCCAGTCGACGCTGTACGATTTCATGAAAAGAAAATACATATTGAGGAGAAACAACACGTGAAAGTCCGAATGGACAGAACTGAATGATAACAAGCTCCACCTTGTGAAGCCGCACCTGAGAGAGTGGCAGAGCTGGAGACAAAGATTTGTAGGGGTGGTGTTATGTCGCTTAAGAGTTGGGCACACGCGCTTTACCCACAACTTCCTCTTTCTAGGAGAAGATCCTCCAGAATGTGAGCAATGTGGGAAGTGCCTCACCGTAATACACATGCTTGTAGAGTGTCCTAGTTACGAAAAAAAAAAAAAAACGCCGTGATTTTTTTTCCCCATTTTTATAAATTTTACATTCCTAAGTGATGAACCCCTAGTTCCCTTGGAGAAAGACTTTATATTTTTTAATTGCAAACACGCTTTTACAGGAACTTTGTTTGATGTTACCATTTTACGTCATTTTTACATGAGCGTTCTACCGTAGTGTGTTCAAGTTCAATATAAAACCTTGTGTCTGGCGCATTATAGGCAAATCTGGGTTCTCCGCCAATAAAACTCAATATCATTAATTCAAAATGCACATCGTAAAGACAGAGTACACATGAAAAAAACAAAAGAAAAACAAAAACGCGCACTTATGTTGCGAGAGGCGGCTCATTCCAACGGTTTCGTCGTTTCCTTCGGTCATCGTTTAGGCATTTTCTTCCCGCCACGGCGGGCATTTTGTCGCTGTCAGACGCCCGGGCCTCTGCCGACACGACGTCGGCGGCGCGGGGGGAAGGAAGCATGACGGGGCAATCTCCCGCCGCTTTCGTATTCATGATCGGCCGCTTTAACGAATGCGTTCGCCCATCCTAATGAGCCTGTCGTCGTCGTGTCCTCCCTCCTTCCCTTCTCGCGGCCGGCCTTGGCTTGGCTTGGCTTCGGACGACTCGCGGGGGGGAGGGCGGACGTTCACTCGGAAAGAGCGTTTCGTTCGCCGCGGTATTCACGTCACCATCGTCGGTCGCCAGCGGTGCTCCTCTAAAGGCCGTCTCCTCCTCGCCCGGTTTTATGTGGACGCATTGCGCTGCTCAACTATTTAAATAATGGCGCCGTTCCGCGCATTCGGCGCTCGCAAGCACTCGGGCTTTAGACGCCCCGTGGCGTTCCTTTCACCACTTCTTGCTTTTAGATTATGTGTATGGCTGGTCGGAGCGAATTTTGTAGCTCTGGCGGAAGTTGTTAACAGAACGGGTTGTGGGACACTGCCGCGAGTCGTTGTGGCCTGTCTGTCTGCTTTAGCGGCGAAGCTGTTTAGCAAATCGTAATTTTTTGTGTCCGCAGTTAAAAATGCCAAGAAATGGCCGAGCGCGCGCGCGCGTGAGCGCGAGTCTCGCGGCGACCGTCCAGCGTCCCCGGCGCACGTTTGCAAGCCAAGAGTACCCACTTATTGGCCAAAAATAGCAGTGGCTTAGCTCGGCCATGCCAGGATATACGCAGTGTGAGCTAAGGTTCAGCTGGTTATTCTTAGCTTTCCTGTTTGTCTAGGATTATCTTGATTAGCCCCGTTTACATTGACCCGACGAGGGAGCGTTGAGTTGAAATATACAGGTTTTTTGGACTCGACGCACTCATGACGTGGTGAGTCGAAAAGCCGTCGGGGCGAGTCCGTTCTACTCTCAGGCAGGGGGTGGGTTGACGCGCACGTCGGGCTGAGTCGGCGGGCCGTGAGGAGCTGAATACCGTGATTGCACATTAATAACGCGCCACCGATACTACCGCCCGGTTAGGTTCGCGCTGGAAAATCCGAAAAAAATAATTGGACGCCGGCTTTCACCGCGCAGATCTAAAATACATGACACTACTTACCTAGAAGAAGATTTTATTTTGCGCGTGCAGCTGTGGCAGCCAAAAATAAATTGTGCTTCGTAAACTTGCTTATCCAGCTCCTGCAGGGAATAAAGCAATAGTGGGAAACATTGAAGCTGTTCGCGATTTCAAGTGTCCTGACCTTAATAATTCTACGTGTGACGGGCTAATTGCAATAGTAGAAAAATGTGCAACAGCTGACCAAGGTATGTCATTCGGGAATGAGTGCGCCGAAATTCACTCGCGTGGTGTTGACGGTTTTTTTTTATTGGATTGAGTTGGAGTTTGGGAGGACCTCGTGCCTATGGCAATGTTGCTGGCCGATTTAAAACCTGTTTCGGTTTTGAGCCCGATTGTAACGCGTACACAAATTTTAAGGCCTGCTTTTAGCAAAAGAAGGTGCGCGCTAGAATCGTAAAAATACGGTAGCTCTTTCTCCGGCAATGCCCCGGCCCCGTCGCCTCGACTCTGAATGGAGCTCGTAGATATATACGCGTGAGGGTTCGAGGTAGCTGAACCCGCCAGTCGACTCGACCCTCCCTCGTCGGGTCCATGTATCCGGGGCTATTATCATGCTTACTCCTGCTTCGATGACACACACAGGGTATACGCATTACGTGACACATGTATATTTATCAAGCGGCTGCGACGCACGAGCCATTGGTTCCACACCCGGCCACCCCTCGCATGATCAAGTGGACTGGGCCGCCACGTGCGGAACAGAGGTCGGCGAAGACGCTGGACGCGAGGGGTGTGTGAGAGACCCTGGGCAGCGAGCAACGATCTGTGCGGCGAGTGACGTCACTGCTTCTCGCGCATGCGCAGCACGGCTCCCCAGGAGCCACGCGAAACTGCTCAACCTCGGCCAGTGGAGCTCGCGCTACAAAAAAAAAAAAAAAAAAAAAAAAAAAGCTCCAGCGTTATTATGGACGCAGTCATAGTTTGCCACCGACTGTGCAGCCGGCTCAGACATCCTCCACCGCTTTCGCCCACTTTACTGCAATCGCGGTTTCCCATTTGAGAAGTTTAAAGGAAAAAGGCCCCCCGCTACGTTCCCCCCCATTTCAAATCGAGTTGCCTTCGGAAACTGCATGACGTCTCCTTCCTCCCTTCCCTTTGCCTCCTCCGCGATGCACTAAATGTTCTCCAGCCGCGCACCGTCGTCGCGTACGTGGGCGAATCCTCCGCAAACACAGTTTGATCCCGTGCGGTTACTCCCTCCCCTCTCCTCACCGCCATTTGCGCGCGGTGTTCTGAGAGACCAGCGGTTGGTTTATTGATTTCGGCTCGGAATCACGTAATGCTTGAGCACGGATCGAAGTGCGCCTGATGTCGGGGAAAGAAAGTTTTCCGCGTGACTTGTGCGGTGCCGTAGTTGGAATGCGTACGGGAAAATGTCGGGAGATTAGTCGCCATTCGAGCGCTCTCCGCGAGCGATGTTTGGGGAAGCACGGCGGGTGCGTGCGTCTCAATCGCGTACTCGCCCGGGGAGCGGGCTTTGCGAGCTAGCGCGGCCTTTCTGAACGAGTAGAGTCGTGTTCGCGTCCTCCGGTGATAAGGTAGACCATGTCGACGACGTCGGTGGTGGTCTTTTGCGCGATTGACATCTCACCCTGGGTGGTTCGTTTCGATTCGGCATACTAGGATTCGATTCGGTACCGCTTACGCTTGTGGAGGCAAGAGCACTGCGGTATCAGGCGGGGGAGGGCAGTGCCATCTGCATTCTCTTTTGGTTGGCCCCATGTTGCACGTGGATCTAATTTTCGGCCCTCATTAGGGTTTAGCAAGCAAAAAAAAAGAAAAAAACGAAACAAAACACGATTGCACTTTAAACTGCAAAGTACCGTACATAATCACCTTGTATAGCCAGCAGGCATCATTGTCGGGGCGAGAAATTGACCGTGCTGAAATTGGAACTTTTGCGTTGCTTGCGTCGCTAACCATTTTTTTATCCAATACGTCGCTTTAAGGGTTTGCAATTTGTTAGTTCGTTTGGCAGACAAGCAAAGAAATTGCAAACCCTTGCAGCCATCCCAAGTCCTCAAGAGCAGTGTGAAACACTGCTGTCCAACCCGTGCCTCGGACCAGCTCCTGCTCACCGAGAGGGGCAGCTCTCTATCTCTCTCTCTCTCTCTCTCTCTCTCTCTCTCTCTCTCTCTCTCTCTCTCTCTCTCTCTATCTCTATCTCTATCTCTATCTCTCCTTCTCTTTCTCTCTCTTTCTCTTTCTCTTTCTTTCTCTCGCTCTCTCTCTATCTTTCTCTCTCTCTATCTTTCTCTCTCTCTATCTGGCTCTCTCTCTCTCTCTATCTTTCTCTCTATCTCTCTCTCTCTATATCTTTCTCTCTCTCTATCTTTCTCTCTCTCTCCTCTCTCTCTCTCTCCTTCTCTTTCTCTCTCTCTCTCTCTATATATATATCTTTCTCTCTCTCTCCTCTCTCTCTCTCCTTCTCTTTCTCTCTCTCTCTCCTTCTCTTTCTCTTTCTCTCTCTCGCTCTCTCTCTATCTCTCGCTCTCTCTCTCTATCTTTCTCTCTCTCTCTATCTTTCTCTCTCTCTGTCTTTCTCTCTCGCTCTCTCTCTATCTTTCTCTCTATCTCTCTCTCTCTATCTTTCTCTCTCTCTTTCTCTCTCGCTCTCTCTCTTGCTCTCTTTCTCTCTCTCTCTCTCTTTCCTTCTCTCTCTCTTTCTCGCTCTCTCTCTGTCTCTCTCTCTTTCTTTCTTTCTCTCTGGAAGAAAAAAAAAAGCTTACTCGCATTCCCGGTATTCACATCGGGTGTGATGTAGGGGATTGCCGATTGAGGCATTTATATGTACGGCTATAGCGGGTAGCAACAGTTGAGGAGAGCGAAAGGGTATCGGTGCTAATGACTGCGCTGTTGCATCGCTACCGCTGTCGGGTTTCCGGCGAGCGTATACCACGTGGTTTCGCTGTTTCGCGCTCTTCTACCTCTTCCTTTGGTAGCGGGAAAAGCGCAGCCGTCGCTCGGAGGGGCCGGTTTAATTGCGCGAAAGAATCGGCGCGCACCGAGCAATCGACGCGTTCGAGCGCTTCCGTGCCCGGTCCTGCTCTTCCCTCCCTTTTTTTCCCCCCACTCTCTCTCCTCCACGGTCGTTCAGCGTGGCGCCTTCCAGACACTACGCACACCGCCGCATCTCGGATCGCCTGATCTGGTGCTAACGACTTCCAAAGTGGGAATGCAGCCTCGCGCTCCCCAGGAAACGTGGGAAGGGTTGAACGCGTCGCTCCCTTGGTGATTAGTGTAGCGAACTCTAGCTAGCGTTGCATTGTGGGTGGTTTAGTAGAGACGCGGGTTTAACAGTGCGTGCTGCGTTTTTCGAACGAGAAAGCCGCTTTGGAGGCCTCGCTGCGCGAGGTGGGCAGTCTGGCGGAATTAACAACGATAGCGCCTCTTTTTCGACCACTATCGGACTGGCGCTGGCGCTAAACACGATGTATGTCGCGTGTTGCTTGCCCCTCCATGTTTCGCATTCCCTCGAGAATTCTTTGGTGTCAACTCCAGCCCCCGGAGGCTGTTGACTGGCGCCGGCGCATGCGTGTGCATCCTTATTTGCGGTTTGAAGAGGTATACGTGGCCAGGCTTGTGGCCGATGTTTCGTACTGTAAAGTTTTCTTCATAATTGTCACCGTTACGTGAGTTTTGCTCGGCTTGAGATCTAAATTGCTGTATTCGTGTGCGGTTCTAAGGGCCACTAGCGACACTTTGCCATTGGTGAAAAAGCGTGGTTAAGTAAGCACGCGAATTTTCGCGCTTCGAGCCTCAAATGTCGGATGATTAAATGGTTTCGCTTATGGTGATTTTTAATTCAGTTACACAGCTTCGTGAACGTTGACGTTCTCCTTTTGTTTTTCTGCAATACGCGGTCGTTACTGCGTTCCTATTGCCCTAAGTGACTTGTTTCCGTCAGCCTGAACTAAGCACACCGTTGTCCTGTCTCACACGAAGCCGGTGAGAGCGTCTTGCGCATTTTAGTCTCGCTGGCTACTCCCACACCCATACGTGTCACGGCGAAAGGGTCAGGTGTTGCCCATAGATGCACGCACGTGAAAGCGCACGCGCCGTAAGTCACGCATTCTGCACGAATCCTCGTTGGATTGTGGCTTTTCTCGCTTTTTTCTCCTTGCTTGTGATACTGTATCGAATGGGCAGTACGGGCCTTTATTTCAACGTCGACACGTGTACTAGGGGGAGTAAAAGAAACGAAAGCTCCTCGTGTAGCTGTTACGAACCGTGTGCGGCTCCGACTCGAGGTCGGTCACGTTTTCTCACCCGGGCGTGGGCCTCTACAAATTGCGGCAGTCCGCGGGTTAATTGGCTTGCGCGCGCTTTCGGACTATCGTGCGTTAAGGGGAGTGGTGGTGGGTAGGGGCGTACGAACGCCATCCACGCTAGAAAGCCTCGTCGTCGCGTCATTTGTAACGCCACCTACGTAGAACCATTTTAAGGCTTCATAACGATCGAGGTGTGAGAAGCTGTCGCGGTGGGGTTTTGATCGCAGTCTCCAACCATTCAACGGTATAGATCTTCGCTGGAGATCTGACTTTCAGGTCTTTTCATTTGTTCTGGGAAGCGTTGAGGTCCGTGTGGTCGCCGCGGTGTGACCATTTCGGCTTGGCCACCACGTGGCGCCGTATTTTCACTCCTCTCGCACGAGGCGTGGCGTGTAACCGCAAAAGCGTGTCGATTTCCCGAGCGTTTCGTTTTGTTATCCCACCCGCGCGGATTCCTCCACATTGTGCCTGCTGTTGTCTAGCTCGCGCGTGACCCAGGGTTTGTCGCGGCGGAAAGGCCCCGTACACGTCCGAGTTGTCGGCTCCACGTGCGTGTAACGTTTCTCTTTGAGGCCGGTGGCCCTGTGTCCGGGAGCACGTGCGTGCGGTTTAGCAGTAATTGTTACACGCACTCGTCGTGTATCGTATACGACCCATTTACACGTCGCGAACTCGCAGCCCCGCGCGCGACAAATGCTCGGTATAAGCTGTTACGTGCGCACAGCGATACTCGCGCGCAGCGGACTGGATGCGCAGCGATGCGTTAGGAGGAGGCCATAATTTAACGTGTCCCCTGGAACAATCGTTGATATGTTTCGGTCGTTGAAAGTGGTTTCCGGTGACTTCATGTGGAGAAGTACGTGTCGGTGATTACGGGTCGTTTCGGTGCTATCTGATGGAGGCGAGAAGCAAAAACGCCCGTGTGTACGAGATTTCGGCGCACGTTAAAGATCCCCAGGTGGTCAGAATTAATCCGGAGCCCTCCACTACGGCGCGCCTCATCGCCTGAGTTGCGTCGGCGCGTTAAACCCTACAATCAATCAATCAATCGTTTCGGTGCTAGAACGCTACTGGGACGACGAACTGGATTTTGCGTCCGTTTGTGTGAACCTTCTTCGGGGATAGTGGAAAGGAAAAAAAAAATGTGAGCATGCACTCCGTACAGATAGATGGTGAAACAACGCAGCTGAGCCCTGCTACGTTGACGGAGCTCCCCACGACCACCACTGCCCGCCGTTGTTGTGTGAGCTGTGCTTCATGCAGGAGATCGCTCGGCGCGCTAGGGTGCCACAGTTTTAGGGTAAAAAAAAAGTGTGGCAGCTGGGATGGCTGGGCTAGGACTGGGGCTATTGGCGTCGCCAGTCGTCGTCGTAATCGTCGTCTCATGTAGTCACGGTACTAAAACACCGAGAAACTCGTTTACGCCCCGAGAAACTCGTTCACGTCGGCTTAGTCCGGTGTGGGTTGGGCACCCTAAACCTCACATTGCAATACAGTCAGCTGTCGTTATAGCGGGACCTTCGGTACGGGAAGCTGGCTTTATTAGAAGTGTTGCTCGTGAAAAGCGGACAGCTTCAACTTTTTGTGCTGCAGTGAATACGGGGAAAAACTACGGTGGTTTCCGTTATAACCGAGGTTTACTCACTAGCGTAGCTCCACCAAAGGTGCGTATGCCTGTGACACTGGCTGATCCTAACGAGTGTCCCGCGAGCTTCCCCTGTTAGGGATTGAACCTGGGCCTCTCGCCTTTAGCTCATTGCGCCACACACGCGCACGTTGCTCACACACAAAGTATTGGGGGTGATCTTTGCGCTGCGCCGTTGCGTTATCAGATAATGAATGGCAGCCTACCGTTGTCCGTGAAGAAGAAAGTGTATGACAGCGGCATCTTACCGGCACTCACCTACGGGGCAGAAACTTTGAGGCTCACTAAGAGGGTTCAACTTAAATTGAGAACGACACAGCGGGCAATGGAGCGGAAGATGATAGGTGTAACATTACGGGACAAGAAGAGAGCGGAGTGGGTCAGGGAGCAAACTGGTGTTAAGGACATATTAGTAGAAATTAAGGAGAAATGGACGTGGGCAGGGCATGTAATGCGAACGCAAGATAGCCGTTGGTCATTGAGGGTAACAGAGTGGATCCTTAGAGAAGACAAGCGTGGCAGGGGGCGGCAGGAAGTTAGGTGGGCAGATGAGATCGAGAAGTTTGCGGGGATAAATTGGTCGCAGTTAGCACAGGACCGGCATAATTGGAGATCAATGGGAGAGGCCTTTGGCCTGCAGTGGGCGTAGACAGGCTGGTGGTGGTGGTGATGATGATGATCAACGTAAAATGAGGCAGAAATCATTCATTAACGCGTTAATTACCCTAAATATAATGAAAACTCAATTCACGGTCTCCGTACATGCATTTTCAGTGGCTTCGGTGCCCTCTCTTGACGACTTTCAATATCAACGCCAGGGTGATGCTGCAACTAGCCAAGAGATGGCGCCACAGCCCCTCTTGCCGAATGACTGCTTCGCACTTGATAGTTTTTACGTTGAGTGAAACTGCTTGAATTTTTTTTGTTCTCTGTTGAAGCAAGTGTAATTGTGTAATTGTGTAATAATAGTGTAATTGTTGGGCGCGATAAAGTCCAATGACGTGTACTCAATTTTTTTTTCCCTGCAGGCTGCTGCTTCGTCACATTCTACACTCGCAAGGCTGCCCTGGACGCCCAGAACGACCTACACAACATGAAGACCCTACCCGGGGTGAGTTCTCGTTCAGGTGTTGTTTGCTCGCGGGCTGCCCAGGCGCCGCACAGGAGACGACGAGCGCCGTTATCCGAGGAAAGCGCGAAGCTTGTGGTTTAAGGTTGTTTGTTTGTCGTATGCCCCAGCGCACTAAACCGGGTAACGCCCTGTATCTGAAAAAAAAAAAAAAAGTTGTAGTTGGTTAAGTCAACAGATGTAATCTCTATGCTAGAGCAAATGCAGATTACTGGTCGAAGGAAACATCAAAATGAAAATAAACATAAGCAATAATGCTTACGCATTAGTACTTCCTTCGTGTTTTTTTTTTTTTTTTTTTTTTTTTTTTTTTTTGCGCATTATTGCGAGGACGTCATCCTTGCCCTCGCAACACGACTTCGCTCCATCGGTAACCGGCGTTGCGACGCTGAGCGAAAACGGCAGTGAAAAAAGGAATTATCTCGCTGTAGTAAGCTTCGCTCACGGCTCGTAATAATTGTGACGGCTGTTAAGAGCCTTCACGCTTTCCTTGGTAGACGCGGTTCTCGTCGTCGCCTGCTGAGCGGTGTTTTCAGGCGTCGACTCTTCCCAATGCTCCTGGACACTCCAGCGCAGACTCTGGGGCGACATCGGGACGATCTGCATCGCCACCACCGACAGCGTGCCTCTCCAGCGGGTGATTTTTTCCAGGCGGACACCACCGCGGTCAAACTACGCTTGCTGCTACAGCCGTTCTCTTTTTTTTTTTTTTTTAACGACCTTCAGCAGTGCATTTCCGCGTGCGCCAAGCTTCGAAAAATGTTTCCCGTGAAGTGTGATCGCTGATGTATAAGCGTCGTCTGCAGTGGTTCGGATTTGCCCTACACCCGTCTGTCTGGTCCCTCGTGGGAATCGTTTGACCCGTCTAACATTGACGCACATAGTGGCATACTTGCCGCTCACATTGATGCACGTTTCGAGCAAACCACCGATGTGGCCGCTCTAGTGCGAGAAAGCCGGTTGACTGGTTTTAACCGCGGTTGTTCTATGGTCGCCGAGTAGCTTTGGTGCGAGATGGCAAAATGGTCTAGTGAGAGGGAAATGCCGGAGTTGTCTGTGGGAGACGAGCGGCAGCTAAGTTGCCATTGGCTGCGGCGCGCCGTGTTGCTCCGTAGTTCGTACATCACAAATGCAACATTACAAACACGTCAGAGATACAAGCGCTGTCTTCGGTAACACCTCTGATTTAACAGATTTGATTTCAGCGCGCCCCGATGCTTCTTCCGGAGCGCGAACATCTCCTCCCAAGATACGTTGAAGGATGCTTGCCAACGAGTCTTATGCCACCTGGTCCGCGGAAACATCCGCAAATGGTATACGCGACCCTCTCGCGAACCCCGAACGTTCTTCTTACTGCTGTTCTCATCTCAAGCTACCGCCGATGTTCATCATCTTTTTTCCGGCGCTGCCCCAAATTCTTTCCATACCCGAATCTTTCACCGACCTCTCATGACCCCGCCATCCCCAATGGCCCACGTATACTCTAAGTACAAACACAGAGTCTCGTCGCCGATTTCTCATTTCAAATCGGTCTAGCGGGAGCGATATAGCATATAGGACTGCTCCCGTGAAACATTCATCCCTCAACATGGCCCGCTTCGGTTCCATGGAGCACCTTTTGCGGGTCCCCCCGACAACATCCTCGCAGGCGACCACCACTTCTGCAACGTCATGTACCACCCATCACTACCTAGAGGCCATCCTAGCAAATACGTTTCCAACAACACACGCGAGAGGTTGCCGTGACCTCCTGCTTTGCTGCCCACAACACCATCTTGCGTTCTTACAAACCTGGGGCGGTATTCTCGTAACTGTCCCTTTTGAAAACGTCCCTTTTGAGTCCCTTTCATCGTGACGTACTTCCCGTTAAGCAGTGGGAGGTTGGCAGTAGGTTTGCTGCGCTTGCGTTACGTCACTTCCGGTTGTTTGCTTTTAGCCAATCAGGGCTCGCCAAAAGGGACACTTTTGAAAGGGACGCAAAAGGGACAAAACTCGAGAATACCGCCCCTGCGCTGTTCTTATACATCTGTTTGTTGGTATTTTTTCTTATTTAAAAATTCCTTCGCGCGATCACGCGTAAAAATGACCACCAGCCTTCTTGTGGGAAAGAGCAGCGGTGGGTGCCTGTCAGATCTTTCGTTCAAGGGGTGGGGAACAATCAGGACGCCGGGTTGCTTGATTCCCTTTCGTTCGTTGGAGGATGTAACTACAATGTTTTGATTGATGGCCTTATTTCTCCTTCCTGGACCCGATTTGTTTGGAGCCTGAGTTGGCTCCGTTTGTATAGGTGCCATTCGTTTTGCTTGGCACATTACCAATGACCTTACTCGCGAGCCGTTTTCAACACGAAATGTTTTAATCCGGGATACACAAAGATTTCACTAACGTCATATCCGTCACGCAAGTGACGCCAGTGCAACAAAGCAAGTGGCCTGTAAAGGGTGCACCCCTGCTCACAGGGTCTCCTCGCGGGGAAGCAACATTCCGTACTAAAGAGTACGTTATACTTAGGGTTCTTCGTTTTTGGCTTTTATATTTTGACACGAAAATGTTTTATGCCGGGATACACCAAGATTTCACTGACGTCACTTCCGTCACGGAAATGACGCCAGTACACTTTTGCTGAAGTGACCCGCCAGCAGGACGTCGCTCGCCAAACACATGCACAAGACACCCGCCGACCCGCAAATTATGCTCATTTCGCTTCAGATTTCGCTGCACATTTCACTTTCGTGTTTTACCGATTCCTATGGCAGGAATCAACCAGTTTTTTTCATTATTGTTGCGTTTCATACACGTCAATTTTTTGCGTTGAGTGTGTGTCATACCGACGCATGGGCTACATAATTCCGCACCTTCATTGTCAATTTGCCGAAGACGTACCTCAGTTTGGTTGTCTTCATCCAGTACGTCATCATTGTCATTGCCACCTGAGACTAACTTCGGGGTGTGCCGCGTTTCCCACGTGTTTGTTCCACTGAATCATCATCATAGTCATCACCATCCCAATCTTCATAATCGTCTTGTTTTATAACCAGTCAGACTACACCTCTCCATCTGCTCTCTTGTTTTGCATTGTTTGATCAGGTTAGCCGTCTAAATGAAATTCTTTTTGGCTAATCCGCCAGAGTGGGTATGCCGCATTATGGATGGGTCATCGTCATCATCATCACCCCGCAGAGGAAAACGAAGCCATGGCTCGCCCGTCTCGCCGCCCTTCGCGACTCGCTCTTCGCTCGTCGTGCTAGCGGAAATTGGATGGCCGCCGCGCCGTGGCGCAGCCGGGACGCGTTGCCGCAGCGATCAGAGCACCATCTCGTCGACCTCGAGGGCATCGACGACGAGGACGGGGAGTACTCGGGCGGCTCGACCGTCGACATCGTCAGCTCGCCCCCTCCGCCCTACTACCGCACCCAGGACCCGCCGAACCCCAACTGCAAGCGCTGCCGCTCTCTCGGAGCCGAGGGGGAGCCGCAGGCCGTCTGGAAGCGCGTCGGCGCCGTCACCATGGCGGTCGGAGCGTTCGCCCTCTGCCTGCTTCTCGTCGCCTGGTACAGGGCAGACGCCGGGGAAGTGGGCGCCGGCGCGCAGCGCCGGTACAGCGGTTGGGAACGCGACGCGCCCCATCCATCGATGGGTGACGCCAGGGGGCCCGGCGGCGGTACACCGGGGCCGGGCAAGGGCTGCCCCGGTTGCCCCCAGGGCAGCCGGTGCCGCCGCGCCGAGGACAGCTCGCTGCTGTGCGCCGAGAGCTGCTTCGCCGACGAGTTCTCCTGCCGGTCGGGCCTGTGCGTGTCGAAGCACTCGCGGTGCGACGGGCTGGCCGACTGCGACGACCTGAGCGACGAGACGGGCTGCCCGTGCGACGAGGACGTGGGCTTCCGCTGCGGCCTGAACACGTCGTGCCTGCCGCTGGACAAGCGCTGCGACGGCCGCGCCGACTGCTGGGACATCGCGGACGAGGTGAACTGCCCCTTCGAGGAGTGCCCGCCGGGCGACCCCAACCCCTACCACTGCCACTCGTGGCACTGCATCTCCTCCGAGCTCGTGTGCGACGGGGAGGAGGACTGCGACGACGGCAGCGACGAAGGCGGCTGTCCCCAGAGAGAACCGCCGCTCGCCGGACAGAAGTAGGTCGTGGTCTCGGTGGTCGCTGCTGTTCGACGCCAGGGCGCTATGGGGCGGGAAAGCTTACGAGCTTGTTGACTGCTCCTAGAAGAAAGGACAGGGCTTTCACTTTTTTTTTTTTTTTAGTAAAGACCACTTTTTTTTTTCCTGTGCCAGCACTGTTACTTCAAGGGGTGGGGGACGGTCCGGAGTTGCACCGTGAACGGTTTTGCCCTCTTTTTTTGTGTGTGTTTTCGGCTTATCTAAAAGGCTTTGGTTTTTTCCCCCTTTTGTTTTTCTCCTTTGCCTTCCCAAATCTTTTTTCCCCATTTTGTTCATCGCGTCATTTGCCGTGGTGCGTGTGTGGCGTTCTGTTGCGTTCGTTACCTGGGGAAGTCCCGGTGGTCGGCTAATTGCGTGCTAGGGAGTTGTTTGGGTTCATTCTTCTGCTTTTCTTTAACCATGTCATTGCGCGTGTTAGTTTTGTCATTTACTACCGGGAATAAAATGGTTGTTGCAAAAAATAAAGCGCGTTTTTTTTTCTCCTCCTGAAGTGGATATTCTTATTCTAGCCTTCTCAACCAACTGTTGCAGAAATGTGTACGCGCGGCCGGCAGGACCGCATAGCTAGGTAGGTCACTTGAAAACCATAGTTCTCACCACACTCCCAAATACTTTACTAACTATACTAAAATACTAACACTAAACTATACTAAAATACTAACTATACTAAAATACTAACACCATTACACCCCAGGAAAAACAAACACGGGAAGCATTCTTTTCAAAGTTGTTTTGTCGTGTATACACCATTTTAAACCCGAGTTCTAATTATTGACAGAGGAAATGCCCCTTAAGAGTGTATATCATTTTACATTGCAGCAACAGTGCGTCCCCAAGCGCGCTTCGACTTGCAAATTTATATTCCGAGAACAATCCTGGACTGTCCGCGAACTGCTCCGAACTGTTTTAGGGCAGGCAAATTGAGGAGGACAATAATTGAAACAGCAGTGGCCGCTGCCCAGATATTGAAACGACGCTCTTGCCCGGTGCATTTGCTGTGTGTCCTAGTTTCGCCCGAGCCCCTCGACCATGTACGGACGGAAGCGTGTACCACAAGGGCGGTCGCCGTTGACGATGAAGCGACCATGGACAGTGCCGTTTGCAAAATGTAAGGCTTCCTCCGCGTTTGCCGACGACCGCATATGCTCACGCGACACTTGTAAGTGCTCGCGCGGACGTGCCTTGTAACTACACCGTGCGGGCGAGGGAAAGAGAGAGGGAGGGAGGTCGATGATGCTGAGGCAGGCTCTTTTCGTCTCGTCCGTGGGCTTCGCATGGTATTGGGTAAGGGCAGGGGAAAATGGGAGGAAAGTTGGCGCGGACGTCGTGCTGCCTTGCGCGTCTCTCTCCCTCTCCCTCTCCCCAATACTCAGTTATTTACGCCGCGCCATATTCCTCCGGGCTGGCGGCGCGCCGCAACTGCGCATCTCTGCCTCCAGACTACGTTGTGGCCCGTTGAGGACGCTGGCTGTATGACCGCGCCTGTGAGCGTATGCGTTATGGCCGGTCGGGGAACGTTGGTGTGGGAGGAGGTGGTGAAAAAAAAAAAAAAAAAAAAGGGGGGGGGGGGGTGATGGGAAACAGTGGATGCTAACTCGGGAAGAAGGGAGCCGCATCTCTCACCGTCGTACGCGATTCTTGAGTACGCTAGCAAGGGGGGGATAGTCGCGTAAATATTTTGTGGTCTTCCGGAACGTGTTCCGGCTCGGGCATTAAAGATTCGCGCTGCCAGGCTCCTTCGCTGCTGCTCGCCTGACCGTCTTCTGTTGCCCGGGTATCTTCTTTACTCATTTGGTTCGCATGTTCCCAGGCCTGCGCGCCGGTTCGCTTATTTTGCCCGGGGAGCAGGAGGAGGAACTCGTGTTTGCGTTGCATTCGGCGGAAACGCCGAGGCCCCGCCTGTAGTTCGCGTGTTTCGGCGTTGGCGCTGCAGCGTGGTTCTTTCGTCCCGAAAGCCGTTATCAATTTGTAACGGTCGCCCGATTCTCTGGCGAAATTATTCAGAGAGCACTCTCCTTTTTTTCCCTTACGCTCTTAGCAGCTAAGCGCGGCGAGGTGAAGAACGGTGGGGTTCGTTGCGAGTGTGTTCTCGTAGTTTTTGGGGCTAGCGTGCGTGGTCAAATAATAAGTACTGTTGAACCTCGATTAAGCGCAGTCATTCACCGGAACCAGCGAGTTACTTCGTTAAATCCGAGCTTCGTATAATCGAGAAAATGCTTAGCTTGTAAAAAAACTGCCGAAGAATCGGGATTTGTTCGTGAAGTCGCGATTGGTTGCTGCGCCGCACGACAGAACGTTGTGCAGTGAAAACCGCTCGCGCGAAGTACGCAGTCGGGTCCGTTTCTGGCGTGAGTTCTCGGTCAGGGGGGGTTGCCAGCGCTTGGAAACCTTATTTTGCTGCCTCGTCGCGCCATGTGTCATAAATTTGTAGTGTTGCGCCAAGAAAGCTTTGCGCGGCGCGAGCCTTCAAGGTCGTCGTCTGGCCACGCTCATACGATTTACCAGAACTCTCCCTAATGTACTTGCGCAACTCCTTCGGCGTTGGCGCCATATTTGAAATATTGGGACGCCGCTGCCTCGCGTTGGACCAGCGAGAAAACAAAATAAAATGCGCGAAGGAATTGCGCCCACCTAGTAATTCTTTGCCTTTCCAGCGAGAAATTACGCTTCCGAACTGCAACGGTTTCGAAACATCTCTCTTTTTTTTTTTTTAATCTGGAGTCCTTACTTAATCTGTGGTTCTTGCTTAGTCAGCGGTTACGCCACGGCCCTTAAAAATTTGCATGTGCGCACGCATTTCCTTCCAGTCTCGTGCGCGCATTCTTGCAGAACGCCGTGCGGCGCTTCGATTTTGGGCCGCGCTGCGCAGCCTTCGTTGCCGGCTTGGAAGTTTTCAAAATTAAATGGGGGAGGCTCTCGCGGCATGTGGTTAGTGTGCGCGTCTTCTGGCTGAGTCGGTGATGTGTCGCCGCTGGCTGCTGTCCTTCTCAAACCATGCGAGGGGTTTCTTTTTCTTTTTTAAGTGTACAGAGTACCCCGTCCGACGGCGCTTCCGCCCAGCAGTGCAGCCATGGTTGTAGTTTCGTCCGACGACATTCCAATTCTATTAACAGCGAAGGTGTTCAGCATCCGCTGATTCTATCGTTTCACGAAACTCAATGTAACAGTATAAAGAAGTCGGGCACTTGCAGGATTCCAACCTGTCTGTTGGAGGAACGGAGTTAGTGTGCAGGGGTGCACCCTTTGCAGGAAGCTTGTTTCGTTGTACTGGCGTCACTTCCGTGACGGATATGGCGTAAGTGAAATCTTCGTGAATCCCGGAATAAAACACTTTTGTGTTAAAAATGCCCCGTCTGCCGTGGTGGCTCAGTGGCCGAGGTGCTGGGATGCAGAAACCGTTGACGCGGGTTTTATTTCCGGCTGCGGCGGCCGCTGTTCAGATGGAGGAGAAACGCGAAAACGCCCGTGTGTTCGGCGTTTCAGCGCGCGTTAAAGATGCCTAGGTGGTCGGAATAAATCCGGAGGACCCGTCCACTACGGCACGCCTCGTAGCCCAGGTGTAGCGTGGACGCGTTGAACACCAAAAATTCGAACTGAGAGGGGAGACAAAAAAAAAAACCGCCGACGAGTGTCGTCCTGCAGCGTTGCGTCCTCTCGACCATTAGTGCTGCCCCGTCCGCGCGAATTGTTCCTTAAGGACTCAGACCTTTAGTCACGGCTTGGTTGAAAAGAAGGCCGTTTACGACTGACTGACATCTCCAGTGGCCGCGCGTGGAGCCGACGCCGACGTGTTTCGCAACGCTGAACGGACGAGCGAAGCGGCCCGAGAGAAGAGGCGTCGATACTCCCCGAACACGCATAATAAAACTCGCCTGTTGCGCCACCCGACGTCCGTTGTCTGCGCTTTGAGTGTCTCTCGGGGGGCACTGAGACACAGAGAGAGAGGGGGTGCAGACCATTGAGGGAACAGCGGCTGGGAGTCCGCCGCGGAGTTGGGGGATAGAGGGGATATCTTGCAACCGTCTCTTGCTGCCGCCTGAACCGGTTCGTTACTTTAAAAGGCACGAAGTAGCCCTTACACCGAAGTTTTGTGTCTGGCGGAATCTTTTTTTTTTCTAACTCCGCTGTGCGCCTACTTACTGTGCTCTACTTAGTTTGGATTGTTTGCGCTAAGCGTCCACTTTCCGCTGTCGCAATCGGACGCGTCGCGCTCGTGTTGCGCTGCTCTTGCGAAAGTCTCCTTTTGTCCCGACTTCGAACGCTTCGTAGCGTAGCCTTTTCGGGCTCGCCTTTTGCCGTTGTTTCGTCTGGTTCGCTACGGCGCGGTGTTGCGTACGATGCTTGTTGGGCGATGTCTGTTTGGTAGCCCGTTAAAAAAGCGAGATATCTGTCTCGCGCTTAGTCAACCTTACACGTCCTTCAGCAAACTATGGAGCGGGGTTCGGATCGTTGGTGAGGTTGGGCGGTGTCTGTGCGCCGTGGATGAGCGTGACGAAGATACGACGCATTCGAATAGATAGAATATGAAGGAAGTCTGTTCGCAAGTATTTACACGGATTTACAGAAAACGGTGAAGCACGAACGAGGCGAACATGAGAACTGGGTGCCGATAAAATGCGCCGTATGGCGCGATGGCATCACGGGATGATATCTGGTGCGAAGCCCGTGAGCCCGAAAGGTACCAAGCCGCCGCACGGTTGGCGAAAAAATGCGCGGGGTTCTGGAACCCAGAAACCGCCACGAGTGCGAGTCAGCTACTCCCCTCCCCGCCAAAAAAAAAAAAAAAAAAATCGTAGGATGCATTCCATAGCACGATGCGTTTCATGTTCCATAGCACGATTCGTTCCATAGCATGAAACGTTCCATAGCACGAACTTAAACCTGGCAGTTGCGAAAAATAGCCGTAGACCCTCGGACACCGCAGACAAAGGTAACGGAAGAAGCGAGCCGAACGACTGAATATAGAAGCAGCGCAGCTAATTAAGGTAGGGGTTCCTAACTGTCGCGCAAACCCCTACTTTCACGCGTTCATGCCCAAGACCTGTGACGACTTGAACCACCTCCCCGCCTCCATCGCCAGCATTCCGGATCCTACATCATTCAAAACGGCTGTAACTAATGCTGCATGAATTGTTAACCACTCCTCTCTGTAACGACTTTGTAACTGTAATAAATAAATAAATAAATAAATAAATAAATAAATAAATAAATAAAATCTGACTAAATTAGGTAGAAAAAGGTCGATGACGAAGCGAACGTGTGTTGATGTCATTATAAAAGTTTCAGTGAAAGAAAGTTTGACATCCACCTAAACGCAGCCGAACGGCTACTCCCTTTGGGTATAAAGTTTTAACATGAGACAAAGTAAATCATGTCTCTCTTTAATGCGTCGCCATTCAGGCTTTCGATTTCAAGTAGTCTTAGGGATGACTGAGAGACCTCGTGATTTTTTTCCCCTTTTTTTTGGCAGGCCTTCTTATAAGCGACTAGTTCGCACGTGATTGGTCAAGGAGGATTGACCAAGTGACGTCGATCGTGGTATCAGCGGGGCTTGGTCGGTATGGCGGGTCTGCGATTGGTGGTAATGATTATGACGATGGGCCGCGCAAAAATGGCGCGTACCCACTCTGGGGGATTGGCCCAAAAGCGAACATTGAGTAGCGCGTTTGTGCCACGCACCCGTCGCCGAGCTTTCAACAACCCTTGCTTGCACTTCCCGCCCCAGTATTGATGCAGTCTCGTCTCGAACTCGCGTGTCTGCGAGATGATCTGCGATCTATCGGCGCTCCCTGCCCTGTCCCGAGGCCATTTCCGATGTGGAAGCCGACGAAAAAAAAAAAAAAGACTGGAGCTCTTTCTCGGAAATGGAAAGCAACGCTTCAGGCTGTCTCTGTTCCTACTTGCCGTTTTTCGTACGGTCTGCGTTGGTGATGAACTGGTGTCGAGGGAGCACGTTGCGGATCGCTGGAGCCGACGTCCTCTGCTTATTCAGCAATATGAAAGCGAGAATACGGTAGTTCTGTGAAAGTGCGGGCTGTTGATGCGAGATTCCGGATATGAAATATTTATCCGCTTCGTTTCATACTTACTTTTCTTTTTAGATGGAGGATGAGGAGTAAGCATTTTGAAAATGAGCATTTGGTGCAAGGAAGCCACAAACGACTGCACTTTCGCGTTAAGAAAGCGTGCCTCTCGCCGCCCGTGTACCAATTCATCTGTGGTGTTAAGGCCAGCTCTTCTTCTAGAATGCAGAGATGGCCGTTAACTTATTCATGCACGGAACTTCATTTTGGGAGGGAAACGGTTTTCTATTGAAAAAAAATAGTGAACTTTTGGTGATAAATTGCCTTCTTACAAGAAAAAAAAAAAAATTGCCACTTTTGGTTAAAAAATTGTGAGGTGGTCACCTGAGGTGACCACTGTACAGTTAGGGTGTGCCAGTCATTTTTGGTGGAAGGCCGCGAAACAGTCCTTGTTTTCCCGCATGCACAAGGGGACAATGTACGCTTCGCACATCATATCGTTCTTGAAGGTTGCGATTTTGCACGGCACATTCTGCACTTGCACATACTGAATTCCTGCGCATGCATAGTGATCACTTAAGGTGACGGTAACGTTGACGTATTTCAAAGTTTGACGTATTGACGTATGGTCAAATGGTTTCGCTTTGTGTTTCGCCTTGTCATGAAAGTTAAGCAGCAATCCCGAGTAGGACCCGCCGCGGTGGCTCAGTGGCTAAGGCGTTGCGCTGCTGAGCACGATGTCGCGGGTTCGATTCCCGGCCGCGGCGGCCGCTTTTCTGATGGAGGCGAAAAGCAAAAACGCCCGTGTGTACGAGATTTCCGCGCACGTTTAAGATCCCCAGGTGGTCAAAATTAATCCGGAGCCCTGCACTATGGCGCTCCTCATCGCCTGCGTTGCGTCGGCGCGTTAAACCCTAAAATCAATCAATCAATTCCGAGTAGGGATGTGAAATCACAGCGCAGGTACACTGCAGAAGCTAGTCGAGAGCGTGACGAGAATGCCGTGTTTCTAGACCGACCTATTACGCTAAGCGAAGGCTAAATGCATGCTAATCCGCGCTCATTTTATAACTGCTGCGCGGTTACGAAACGTGCGGTCGTGACGTAACATCTCGTTCCGCGGCGGCTCGCTTATAGTCCGAGGCTGCGTGTGACGTCAGCGAGTTACGTGAGCAGCGCTGCTCCCTCGGCCCCGTGCTATTTTCGGGCGCGCGTGTGCGGTGAAAGGCGGAGCTGCTCCAGAAGACGGCCGTGAAGACAAAATAGAGCTTTGGTTCATTAATGATACTGCTTTGCCCCGACAGCAGGGATACCAATATTATCCCAAGAAATCCTGGACATGTGAGAAAGAACGTACCAAGCACTGGCAACTCCCAGGTCACTTTCCGGTGATTTCCTTAGGATGTCACGGAATCTTATTTGCGTGGTTGGCGGTAGGCAATTTAAGCCGCCGCCAAGAAAGATGACTAGGTGAGTGTATACGGCGGGCCTCTAGCACCGTTTCATCGTATAACTTGAATGCTAACGTGCAGTTGGATGCGGGTTCGATTCCCGGCCGTGGTGGCCGCTTTGCTGATGGAGGCGAAAAGCAAAAACGTCCGTGGGTACGAGATTTCGACGCACGTTAAAGATCTCCAGGTGGTCAAAATTAATCCGGAGCCCTCCACTACACAGCGCCTCATCGTTTGCATAGCGTCGCTGCGTTCAACCTCAATCAGTCGTTAATCAGCTAACGTTCAATTACTACACTGACACAGATGGCGTAAGTGCTGGCCCGTAATACGTCACGCCTGTCCATATCACGTCTCTGTAGCGCGAAATTTTAAACTTTTCCTGCATTTGTTGCGGTTATTTTTCATTTAAAGAAGCGTCTTTCGAAAGCGACCGAAGGCTAGTTCTTTCAAAATTGCGAAAGTTGTGTAGTGCCTTCACGGTCTTTTGAAACAACACTGTCTCGATAATCTGGCCGTCGCGTGAAATGTTAACTGATCGTGCTAATGGTTGAAGGGACAGACAACCGACTTTTGTCGAGTGTATTTTCTTTATCCCAAATGAAGCGGCCTCGCCTAAAACACCTTAACCTGAAACGGTTTTGCTGATAGCGCCGTAGAACTTTTGAAACCCGTATTTTTAAATCTACCAGCCATACGTGTCCGGCCGAAAGGAGTGCTGCTAACCATGACAGCCATGCGGCAACGCACATATAACTGCACGCGAGATAAAAAGACGTATTTAAAAACTTGCCCCCGGCTGAAACAACGATAATGTGCAACATTTCCTATTCCATCGTGCGTTTTTTTTTTTTTTTTTTAAATCACGCGCCGAATTCGACGGAGTTTCAACACGTGACGTAGTGTCATGTTTAAACACTACGTGTCGCCACCTTTCAGACATAGTGCAAAATTAAAATCGTTTCAGCCTATTTATTTAAGGATTCGTTGCTCTTACCGCAGTACATAAAACGCTGGCTTTCATATGAGGTACCGTAATTACCCGATTCTAACGCGCACCCGATTTTTCTGTGGGAAAAAACCAAAACAACTTGCACCTCCGATTGTAACGCGCACGGAACTTTATGACCCAGACAAACGAATGTGGGAGAAATGGGCGATTATTTTCCCGAAGTAATCTAACTCATCTCACTCTTCCTCACTTTCCGCTGACCGCAACATCTCGTCCTCGATGCCGCCAAGAGCGTTCGCGATGCCACACTTCTGAACGAACGTTAAACCATGGTCGATGGGATCGTAGCCCACGCCTCACACGCCCATCCCGCGAGCTTCTCCAGAGCCGCACGCTTCAGCCGACCGCTCGTTTTGAACGCGTGAGAGCCGCTGCTGTCATTGCTGTTATCAAGTGCGCAAGTGGAACGATTTGACGATTTGTGTGAACGCCGATAGAAAAGCCTAGGCGCTTCTGCTTCCTGCGTTCGAAAAATTGTTGCTAAACATAGAGGAAGTCTTCCTCCATGTTGCTCAAGGCTTTGGCGCCATATTGAGATGGCGATGGCGATGGGCGGGACGAAATTTCCGCTGTTTCGGCAGCTTCGGTTTCGTATCCGATTCTAACGCGCATGCGATTTTTCGGCCTATTTTTCCGGAAAAAAGGTGCACGTTAGAATCGGGTAATTACGGTAGACGGCATTCACTCTTCAAAAATGGGTTGTCTGTCCTTATAACTGCGTGCTGGTCTCAGATACAGCAAGCCCTGCTTACAACGAAGCCCTCAGAGCGGGGAGGAAGCTGGGTTCGTTATAAGCGAAAATTTGAGAAGGGCGGAAATTATTTGCGCTGCCTGCAGTGCAGTCAGAACAGCAATAGTGGTGTCAAATAATAGTTTCGAGTTACGAACAGATCCTAGTTGTATAGGTGTATATATATGGAATGATCCGTGCGCTTTCTTTTACGGAGCCAAATCCCGGGTTGTGTGCTTTGAGAAATGCATCCCCCCCCCCCCCCCCGCCCCTCCCCTTGCGGCTTCGCACTGAGAAAGCTGTTTCGAGTGTGCATTTACGTCTTTTAACACGAAATCGTTTTATTCCGGGATACACGAAGATTTCGCTGACGTCATCTCCGTCACGGAAGTGACGCCAGTACAACGAAGCAAGCAAACGTCCTGTAAAGGGTGCACCCCTGCACACAGGGTCTTCTTGTGGGGAAGCAACCTTTTCGTTTTCGGGTTTTATATGTTAACACTAAATATTTTATTCCGGGATTCACCAAGATTTCACTGGCGTCATATCCGTCACCGAAATGACGCCAGTAGACCTCTGTCGAAGCGACCCGCCAGCAGGACGTCGCTCGCTAAACACACACACAATACAGCCGATGACACGCAAATCATGCTGAGCTGCAGATTTCGCTGCACATTTCACTTTAGTGTTTTACCGATTCCTATGACAAAGGAATCAACAATTTTTTTTTTATTTCTCGGCTTCCCCTAATATCGCCGCTCTTTCTCTCCTGCCTTGTCAAAAAAAAAAAAAAGGGGGGGGGGGGGGGGGGGCTTTGTGCACGACCTACGACCCCTGACATCCGCATCGTCTGGGCTCCTGGACACGCCGCCATCCCCGGCAATGAAGCGGCTCACGCCGCGGCTCGCGATATGATACACCGAGCCATTGCCGACGGTGGCCAATGTTTACCCCCTCACGATCAACCCCACCCACTGAGTGGCTACACGGAGATTCTCGCGCATTACCGGCAAACTCGCCGTCGTCTCCCACCACCACACTGGCGGCTCTCCAGAGAGGACGCTACAACTTGGCGGCGGCTCCAAACGAATACCTATCCACATCCCACCCACCTCCACCTCATCTTCCCCACCCAACAACCTTCCCTCTGCGCTTACTGTCCCCAGCCTGGCACCCTCTACCACATCATATGGGAGCGCCAACGAACTCCAGACTTGCCCCCCCCTTTCCAACCCAACCTTCGAGCAGTGGAGGGCTTCCCTGGCCAGCCCGGACCCGGATATCCAGCTTAAGTTGGTGACCCGAGCACGGACGGCCAGCTGAAGTCAAGGCATCCCGGACTAGGGACGCCTTCCACGGGGCGACGCCCACACATAAGCCTCTGCTGGAGAAATAATTTTTTTTCTCTCTCTCTTTCTCCGTGTAAGCTGTTTGGAAGCACGTTTTGCGCGTTACCGAAATGGGCCGCTGGTGCTCCGCACATGGCGTTCGACGACGGCCGCTCCGTCGTCAGGCTGCTCCACCCAATCCCCGCCTTTTTGGCAGGGGTCCTGCAGGTGTCAATTGAGTGGCGCGAACGCATTTCGCGCTTGGCGGTCGCAAAGAAAAGGCCGGTTACATAATAGCGAATTGTGGCCCCGCTATACCTCTGCCGCGTGAACGATGGAGAAGACTTGGGGAGAGGAGGGGGAAGGGGCCGATGAAGCGCGAGATGGGCTTTCAGCGGAGCAGAGAGAAAGTCGGTGCAGTTCTTTGCCCCGGGCCATGCCGCCACTGCGCGGGAATTGTGCGAGTACGTGTGGAAGGATAGAAAGAGTGCCTGCATTTTACGGGCGGCTCATTCGTGCAGAGGGTGTTTCATTTTGAATGGAAGAAAGAAGACGCAAAGCGCGAAAGAACGAAAACACGTTTCAAGTAAATTCGCGTCCTTTTCGCGTTGGTTCTAAAGCGAAAACGCGCTGCAGGACAGCCAACTGCACGCAGTGGGTTTCCGCACAACGATGACGACGATGATTATCATTAGCGAAGGCACATCAAGCGCCACAAGCAAGAAACGCTTCCCGTGGGGGGATTCGAACCTGGGTCCCTGCGTTATGAATCCGACGCCTATCCGATGGCTTTGCTCCGACACGATCGAAGTAGTTTGGATTTTCGACTTTGTGTCAGTCTTCTTGGGAGAAAGCTTTGCGTTCTGACCATTTTCCTCTTTAAAAAGGGGCTTCGATTTTTTATTCCCGCGGGCTTGCTTCTCTTGGTCCGCGTCGGCATGTACGAAATTAAGTCAAACGTCGTACCCGCCGCGGTGACTCAGTGACTAAGGCGTTGTGCGGCTCAGCACCAGGACGCGGGTTCGATTCCCTGCCGCTGCGGCCGCTTTCTGATGGAGGTGAAAAGCAAAATCGTCCGTGTGTACAAGATTTCGGCGCACGCGTTAAAGATCCCCAGGCGGTCAAAATTAATCCGCAGCCCTCCACTACGGCGTGCCTCATCGCCTGAGAAGCGTCGGTGCGTTAAACCCGCCATCAAAGAAGTCAAACGTGGGTGACTGCACGGGTACGATTAGACAAAACGGCGTGTTCGGTTGGTAATCTTTTGCGTAACTTTACGAGCAGCGACGGCCTTAACTTTAAAGATATCGTCACAAAGAAAGAAACACTGGCGGGCAATTTTGCGAAGCCCGCATGCGCCAAAGCCTCGCACCTACACCAGCACCACCGCTTTCACAGGCCGGTGTCATTTGCATACACCGAGAATTTCCTTCGCCAATGCTGCGTACCCTGATCGGCTACGCAATCCGGCAAGAAACGAACGCCCTCTGGGTGCAGAGAGCAACCAGTCGCTACATTTGTCTCAATTTCACCGAGTCGCTCTTCGCAAATTGAGCGGAACTCTCCGAGCAACAGCTTTATTTTCCGCGTGGCGGGATTTTCTTGCCTCTGTGTTAGTTACCCTCGTCCTCAGTATTCCCCCCCCCCCCCTTTTTTTTTCCCCCCGCCCCGCATCTAGCGACAAAATGTAGCGTTAGTCGCGCTCGAGTGGCGAGTGAACTCGCTCTGCAGCTTTCGCCCACGCTGTCGCAGGCCTAATGAGTCGTTCCAAAGCGTCGCCTAGCCTGAATATAAACGAGCGAATAATGGCTGCCGAAGTGCCGGTTACATTTTTATTTATCCATTAGACGGTTTAAAATTCCCTCCGAGGTAATAGGCTCCCCAACGATCAAGCTGTGCAACTTGGCCTCTCCTATCCCCCACTGTTTTCGTTTTCGCTTGCTCTTGTACATTTTAATAATGCCTAAGAAAAGTCTCAAGCATACTCGTTTCTCCGGCTCGATCGCAGCTTTGCTCGCGTGTTATGTCTTGATCGTTAACGTTAGCGTCTCCTATTAAGATTAGCTAGCCCTGTCGACTTTTTTTTTTTTCCAGCCTAGTACACATTTTAGCCACTTTTCTTATCTCTTTTTTGCCTCTTTCCCTCGAACAGATTTAAGGTTAGGTACCGCTGTCGTTAGCTGCGGCGGGAGCGCGTTCTTCTTCGCTCGATCAACTCTTTTGCTGACTGTCGAACCAAAGTGAGGAAAGGAATAAGCGTGAATGAGAAGAGTGCCAAAGGAGGACGAAAATTGCTTCTTGGAAGCGGCGCTTTCGAAGCATGTGTGAACAAGAAATTCGAGGATGGGCAAACACGAAGGCAAAGTTTTCTGCTTGGGGGACCGTAAGCGACGACTGTTCGTTAACGCCTGTCACCTTGTTTTTTTTTTTTTTTTTTCTGTGAGCTTTATTTTTCGCGTCGTACGCACTCGCGAATGAAAGCATGCTCCTCTGAAACGCGCCAGAAAGCTACGCGAAGAGTAGTAGTGCCATTAGAGTGCCGTGCGAGAGAGCGCAGAGCAATGCGCTCTCTCGTCTATGCCGAGGATTAAGTGTTTCCGAGAAAAATTAAAGAGATGACGGGAAGGGGTTTGGGGGGCTTCTTTTGGCAGGCGGACTGAAGTGCCGCTAGCTCATCTGGCGCGGGATTTGAACGTGAATGACATGTGCGTTTAAACGTCAACGTCGTTCTCTTTTTAATGTGCGGTCGGTTTAAAACTTAAATATTGGGGTTGTCGAGCCCTGTCGAGGAACCTGTCGAGCCCGGCTTCGTTTGAACGCCGCGACGGGAACTGAAGAGTTGGACTTGTCGGAAGGGAGGAAAGGAGCGTAGTAACTGCAGTGAGGGGTAGGAATTCAAGCGAAGTTTTTGTTTTGGTAAAAACTAAAACCGCCCATTTGGACAAACTCTGCTTTCATTCCTAAGAAGGTGCGTAAAAGACGCGCGCTTTTAGTGCGAATCTAAAAGCTGAAAGAATAGGCAGAATCGCCACGTTTCGATACCGTGCCAATCTAACGCGCCAACGTGTAGGAAAATGCGGCAATTAGGGATAAGCGGGAAGAAGAAAAGCTAAAAACAAAGGATGTGTCGCGCGTTTCGTGGGTCACAAATTGCGACCAAGGTAGCACCGCAATTTAGCCCGTGACGTATGCGAAGCCACCTGGCGAAAAGCTGCCAGTTGCGTTACTGGCGTGTGTTGCTTGCGCGGATGCCAGTGGTCGCTGACGTAGACTCCGTCCTGGTTCATCCGTATCCCGCTTTCGTGACTTGTGATGTCACAGATCGTTATGCAGGGAAGTAATTGTGTAAATCGTGCACGTCTATATATTGTAATTGCTTCATTTCGTTTACGAGAGCGTTTACGAGACCGGTTGCGTCTGGGACTTGTATACACTTTACACACGCTAACTTTTCTGGAACGCAGGTATGTTTCCGGCGTTATGTGGTCCTTTTAATTTGCGCCTGTATGTCGGCGCAGCCTCGCCCATCAAAACCGCGGGGGTTATCTGCCTATTACACCCTAATGGGTACGGGTAGCAGTGCAAGTTTCATACGCACAAACTGACGGGGTAGCCTTTGACAAAAGTCCCTAGGCCATACGAGAAGGTCGGATTCAAAGGCCAGATTCAAAGTACCAACTCGCCTCTGGAGTGAGTCCGACATGTTTCATGTCGGAAACTTGTCTAATCACTTTTTTTTTTTTTTACTGTCATGAACTAATTCGCTCACACTTGGAACACTTCGGTCGTGGACTGAATTATTTGGGCCCCAGAAACTTTTCTCCTGGCCCACAAAGTTTTATGTGCCCTGCACGGTGATTGACTTCTTTCGGAAATATTTAATTCAGGCCCTGTTTCTTCCAGCATGTTATGAATAGCGAGCGAAGTACGGCCAAGGCCCTGACAGTTCGCAGACTTCGTTAAAACGCAGAATTTCGTTATGCATCTCCTTACACCCTTCGGCGTTCTCTCTGTGTGTTGCTTGAAATCCGCCGCGTTTCGAAAGCGGTGGCGGGCAAGCGTGATGAGATGAATTTCGGAATACTGAGCTGTATTGCCTGCTCGGAGCTTCCTTCTCGTGCTTACTAAGCATCCGCAGGCAGTCTCAATTTAATCCGCGCGGGAACTCATTCGGACGATGCGTGCGGTAGTCTAAGGTGCAGCGACGTGGGGTGCGGTCGAGTCCCGCCTGACGCAGGGATTCACAAGCGCGTCTCAGCAAGGACGCGGAAGATTCGGTTGTGCGAAGCTGCGGCTAATTGGACGGGAAAATAATTTCAGGGATGACAAGATGCGGGAGTGGTATTTATTCTGAGCTGCAGGGATGTAGGCAACGGTTGCTAAGGGAGCGGCTGGGGCGTGGTCAGGGAGAAAATAATTATGGTTCATTCCTCCGTCGTAGGAATCCCTAAAACACGAAAGCGAAATGTGCGCTGAAATCTGAAGCTGAGCGTGATTTTCGTTTCGGCGGCTGTCTTGTGAGTCTGCTTGGCGAGCGACGTCCTGCTGGCGGGTCGCTTCGGCAACGGGGTACTGGCGTTATTTCCTTGACGGATATGACGTCAGTGAAATCTTGGGGTATCGTGACATAAAACACTTTCGTGTCAAAATATAAAACCCGAAAACGAACAACCCGAAGTAACGTACTCTTTAGTACTAAAGATTGCTTCCTCTCAAGAAGACCCTGTGTGCAGGGGTGCATCCTTTACAGGCCGCTTGCTCCGTTGTGCTGGCGTCACTTCCGTGACGGATATGACGTCACTCAAATACTTGTGTTCCCGGAATAAAACACGCTGGTGTTTAAAGGCCTCGCTGTCCTTATAACCTCGGGTCTATCTCCGAAGAGGGGAAAGACGGGCAGAACTCGGAACTGGTGTCAGCTGGCGAAGTAGGCGGCACTTCCCCGACTCCTTAATTAAATACCAACCAGCGGCTCTACATCTTTTTAAAGCTTCCACCGGCGTCTTTTCTTCCATTGCCGATTCATCCTGAATTTAGATTACTATTTCCTCCTCTTCGGTTTTGAAAACCGTTTTCTCGGAACGTTTGTTTCGGCGGTTTCACGCCACCCCTCTTCCATCTTCTCCCGTCGATGGTTCGAAGCGATCGCCACCGCCGTCGCCACCCTGGGCCGGTCGCCTGGTCTTTGGAATTTCTCACTTTTCTCTTCCCTTCCTCTCTCCCCGGACCTGGGGAAAGGGTGATTACTCGTGCTTCGCAGCTCAACGGATGGGGGGCGTTCGCTTTGAGTATCGTCGCGATTTAGTGCTTTCATTAGACTGGCGTAGCTCTGCATTACGTTCCCGCTGCATTAAGGCTCTCGCAGCGGCTCGACACACATTTCAGTCCGTCTGTCTTGCGCCTGCATTGTTAGTGTACGCCCTCATGCTTTTATTAGTCTCTCTCTCTCTCTCTCTCTCTCTCTCTCTCTCTCTCTCTCTCTCTCTCTCTCTCTCTCTCTCTCTCTCTCTCTCTCTCTCCTTGAAGTCATATATTGAATTTCATATCCTGTATTTCCAATCTTCATTGCCGCAGTTTCTCCCATGAGCATTACGTCATGCGAAGTTGTGTTCGTTGAAGTTCGTTGTCCGAACTTCAGCGTTCGTTTTCGGTTTTAGGACGTTTTAGGGGATCTACGCGTGTAGTGCCTCTCGATTATCTCCTTTCCTTGTTTTTTGTTTCTTTTTCTTCAGTCTCCGTACCCGACCGTCACGAATACGCAAGAGAACGAGTGTTGAACTGTGTGGACTTGAGGTTGGAATTACGAAGAATATTACAGCTTAGTGGAACAATTTAAAAAAAAATGGAATCGGAACCGGAACGTTAGCGATTCGTCCCGTAGGGGCACTCATTTTTTCTCCTGTAGGCTTCTTCGCAATGTAACCGTCCTTGTTGTGAAGCACCCTTTAAAGGGGTCACCCGGTTTTCATCATTTCGTTGGTATCTGCGAATAGCCGCGAGGGCAGTCGTCAGCGACTGTTCGAGAGCTGGCGGTGCTCAAGCTTGGGAGACTGTTTTACAAAATCTGGACGCTGGGTACGCTGCGTTTAAAGCGGGCGTGGCTCTCTAGATTATATCGCTTGGCGTGGTTCTGCGGTATGTAACGCCGTCACTCGAGGAATATTCCTTCGAAATACTACTACGCTTTCTCTCCGGTAGCGGAACTGAATTCTGGGCGACTTCTACGTTCGTCGAAGAAAGGTCGTACACTGAGACTCGTTAAAGAGAAGCGCCCTATTGTACGAGAGGAGAGGAGGGAGACACGGTATTAAAGGAACGAGTCCCCTGTCGTCAATTTAGACAATTTTAGCCCCCTCCCCCGTTTTCTTTTTTTTTCCCCTCAGGTTTCATTCCGAGCTTACAGCGGCGCTCAATTCTCCGCTTTATTGGATTCGGCCTGCTTCTCTTCGAAATATCAGCCCAACGCGCTTTTTTTTTCTACTTCTCCATGGCATGGATGTGTAGCCGTCGTAAGTGTTGGCAGGGTACTGTCTCTTGTCGCTGTTGTTCCTTTCGTTCTTGTTAATGCCGGCGTTGCCGCTGGTTGCGCCCTGTTTGGCCGTATCGACCGGCCGGTCTCTTGATTTTGGTTCGCGTCCCGTTTTACGGCCCGCGGGTCGTTTTTTATCTTGCCCCCGGGATGGACCCGTGGCGCGTCCGTCACGCCCGAGCCGAAGCCTGGGACGCGTTCCCTTCCACCGTCTCCTCCCCGTGGACGTGCACTCGCCCGCACCCATTCTTTCCCCGTCGTTCCGCTCTCTTCTCGGAAAGGACGTCGTGTTGTACGGGGTGGGCAATTTCGCTCCGCCGATGGCCCGTTCGGTCGCTGGACTTGGCTGCCTTCGTGGCGGCTCTGCCTTTACTTCAATCCTTGCTCTTACTTCTCGTTGCGTTCGATGTTAGTCTCTGCAGTGTTAAACTTGCCGCCGGCGCCACGGAACTTTCCTTTTTTTCCTAAATCCGCTGGTACTGTGCGTGTCTGGTGGATGCCTCGAAAGGTTTTGGACGTCGGTGTTGTGTAATTCGCCGGGCGTCTCGCTAGAAGACCACAAAATGAGCCGTTGACAGGGGGGAAAACAACGACACTGCGACCTTTCCGCAATAAAGAGCAACAAAACAAAAAAAAAAAAAAACAGTCGAGAGCACGAGATGCGAGAGTTATCCGTACGGCTGAGCGAGCTGGGGAACGGCGAAGCGTGCAAGCGAGCGAACGAACTAGTCGGCATTATTGGCTCGTGGAACGCAGTTTTTTGTGGGTTCTTAGTCCTCAACATGCGTGCGTTAACCATTGGTATTTAGGTGCGCGAGTGGGGCGGTTTCCTTTTCTTCTGGTGAAGTTATTCTGCGGAAAGGATTGGCGTCGCCCATTTTTGGCGCGTAGGTGTATTGTTCAGTGTTTGTGTACGCTCATCTCCGGCCAATATATATATATATATATATATATATATATATATATATAGGAAATGAGGGGCTCGTTGAAAATAACACAGAAATAAGGGTTGGCAGTCGAGAAAACCTCGGAAAGCAAAGGGGAGGATGTGGTAGATCATTGAAACAGATTAAGAATTTGGAAAGAAAGAAAGAAAGTGAAGAAAAAATGCCCGCCAGGTGGGATCCGAACCCACGACCTCCAGAATACCGGTCTGGTGCGATAACCACTACGCTACCGGCGGGGTGATTTTCCCATTCACTTTCTGGGGTATTTATGTTAGGTAGATTTGTTTCCTGTGCTTGGGGGTGGTAGCCAGCGCCATTCGGACTAATCGGACTAACCGATTAGTCCGAATGGCGCTGGCTACCACCCCCAAGCACAGGAAACAAATCTACCTAACATAAATACCCCAGAAAGTGAATGGGAAAATCACCCCGCCGGTAGCGTAGTGGTTATCGCACCAGACCGGTATTCTGGAGGTCGTGGGTTCGGATCCCACCTGGCGGGCATTTTTTCTTCACTTTCTTTCTTTCTTTCCAAATTCTTAATCTGTTTCAATGATCTACCACATCCTCCCCTTTGCTTTCCGAGGTTTTCTCGACTGCCAACCCTTATTTCTGTGTTATATATATATATATATATATATATATATATATATATATATATATATATATATATATATATATATATATATATATATATATATATATATATATATATATATATATATATATATATATATATATATATATATATATATATATATATATATATATATATATATAAACGCGAAAACTGCATTTATCCGTCCAGTCCGCCCACTTAGCGTTGTTTGAGTCAAGTTCCTCATGCGTATATTTAAGCAAGAAACTGGCGGCCGACATTCTTTCCTGCTTCTCCCGCAATCTTCGCAGTCTTGGCGAGCGGCGAGCGCCACCGAGTGATCTGACGTAGCGAAAAACAGGCTTCGTACATAACGGCTCAATTCCCCCCGTTTCCCCGAGCATTGGTCCGATCGTGCATGGCTAGGCGGCGGTTCGTGGCCCTTCGATCGAGGCGCCATCTATCAACGCCAAGCGGCGACACTGATGGAGTTGGCTCGGCCTGATTCGTCTTTTCACGCGCTGGGAAACTTACATCGCGCCGTAGGCCTCTCTCTCTCTGGGATGTTGTAAGGGTGCCCTGTTTATCCCGCCGCTGCTGCTGATAGTGGCGTGGAGAGAATGCGGTGTTCATATATACGCGAGTCTTGTGTATGGGGCTGTGTCGGCTAAGCTGTCTTTATCGATTCAGTCACGCTGGGCGCATTAGCATGACTGACGCTGGCATTGGCTGCTCCTTTTATTTTTGCTGTAATGGCCCCTCAATTTGTCTCCGCTCCCCAGGTGCCACGGAGTTCTATTTTCCCACAATGTATACTCTCTATTCATGACGTCGAACGACTTCTTTCTTCGTGCTTGTCACATTTCTTTAGGTTGTGTTTCCAGAGCTGGCCGTTATCGCGTGATGGGTTGTCGACTGTTACCCAACAGCCCTTGCTCTCTATTTGTCTCCAATGTTTTTCGGCCAGTAATACCACCTGCCCGTCACTTTTTCCCTGGTTCCTCTTTTCTTTCCCTTTTTTCTCTTCGGATGTCCCCCCGTCGTCTGCAGCTAAGCGGCCCCGGATGTGTTTGCGTGTCCTCCAGATGACGAAGTCGCGGAGCGCGCCCCGCCGGGCTGTTTCCGCTGTCTTCTTCCCGTTACGCCTTGGCAAGCCGCCGGCTTTTCCCTAATTAGGGACTCGTTAATTTCCGGGCTCGGTGAGCAGGGTTGCGGGAAGGAGGGGGGTGCAGGGAGGACGGGCTCTTTCGCAAGGCAAGGCGAACGTGTGAAGCGTAGCCAGGGGAAAAGAGGAAACGTCCAACCTCCCCCCAGCGCTTTTTAGGGAAGACGATAGGGCGGTGTCGAGGATGAAGAAAGGGAAAAAAAATCTGTTGAGAGCCGGGGAGACGAGACCGTATACGCAGGCCGAACCTCCTCTTGGTGTTGTGTGAACACACGTGTGGGCTCTCCATCCTGACAGGGGATTCATTTTTTCCCCCGGTGTTGCCTGCCCCGCGGGAAGATATCCCCAACCTCCTCACCTCTTTCTCTCTTTATACACTCCAAGTTCCCTCCTGTCCTGAGTCTCCTCTTGCTAGCGATGCGGCAGTGACAGGGAAAGACTCCTTCGCTGCGAGAGCCGCTCGCCTTGAATAATTAAGGGTCCATGGCCCAACCGCTTTCCCGTATCGTCTCCTCTTTATCTTTTTTTTTTTTCACCGTCCCGGTTTGTTTTTCGTTACACGTCCGTTGTTTGTGGCGAGCGTACCCGGTTTCGGACGGACCTCTTCTTGCCCCATCATCGCCCCCCCCCCCCCCCCCCCTCCTCTTCTGCTCAAGAGGTGTCGTCTTCCTTTAGTATACCCTGAACTGTGCAGGGCGTGTAATCACTTTTAAAACACTCCACTTCCGTTAAATACCGTCCTGCGTTATTTTCTCGGTGTGTGTGCTACGGCTTTTGCGGCTGCCACTTCGCATTTTGCTTGCTAGGTGTTTCGGGCTCTTTATCCGGGCGCCTAAAACTTGTTCGGGGGGAGGGGGGATTCTTGAAGTTCGCTCGCGTCGCCGTCTTTGTGGTCATCACTGGTTGGGTGTGATAGAAAAAGCGAACACTGGGAGACGCTGGGAAGACGCGTTTCTTTTGGCCTGTCATACGGCTTGATGAATGGCTGGCCGTCACACGCGGCTAACGGATGTCGGCTTTCATGTTGTCACGTGCATCACCAGCCTGATCGCTTGAAGGCCCAACCACGGGCACGCGTAATATCGACGTACTCGCGCAAGAACGTACGCCGCTGCCTTTACGCCGACCGAGAATAGTTGTAGCGACCGTCGTCGGCGGTCCGCTCCGGTATCGGCGGCCCGGCTCAGCGCAACCGGAGCCAATGCCGTTCGCGCTCAAGCGCGCCACGCATGCGCAATGGCGCTCCCTCTTGCTGTCGGAGCGGAGCGGACCGTGAAAAACGGTCAGCTGAAACTCGCTTTAGTCGGAGAGGGCGAGTAACCACATATCGCCGCGAGTAACCACATATCGCCGCAACGCGCACGTAAAACAATGCGCCGCGCAGTATGGCTGGACTACCCCGGACTCAGCTTTGGGGCGACCAGTTCAAATACATTTAAACTCAAATATCACAAGTAATGCCTATTCTCACAGAAGTACGTATATTTAATACAGAACAACTAAGAGTTCTTGGTCATTAAAAAAAAACGTTAAGGATTAGTATGCATACTTGGCAGGCACAAAACCATCCGCTACAATTGGCGTAAACTGCCTTGCTCCCATATATGCTCGTTGCTTCGCGTGTTTTTTTTTTTTTCGGTTGTTTGCTCTCCGTATTTTGCAAATTAGTTTTATCACTTCATAATTAGTAAAGTTAGCTTATTGCGACCTGACAGCCAGATAACATCACTGCCAGAGGTCTACGTCAACACCGTGCGCCCGAAAGTTTGCGTCGATGTCTTGCGGGCCCTGACTTGGGCGTAACAAGCGCGCAGCAGTGCATTCGGCGTACGCCTTACGCACTTACGCCGGTTTACGTCTTTGCGCGAGTACGTCGGTTTTACGCGTGCATGTGGTTGGGCCTTTAGTCAGCAGTCCGTCGTGTGCTGCGCACTGCGGTGGCTGTTGCCCCGAATATATGGTAGCGTGGCATGAATTTTCAAACATCGCGACATGCTGACCCATGCTAGTGGATTAGCTCATGTCGGTTATAGGCATGTCGGTTATTATATAGGCTGTATATTCTGCTGTATATACGGCTGTATATATTGGATTGCTGCAGATGTACGAAAACGTCCCTCGTGGCTTTCCGGCTGTATCTTCGAGCTGCTAAGGGCGTTAGTAGAGAGTTTTAGTATAGCGTTTTAGCTGTAGCGTTAACGTTTTGCGGACCGCAATCGCGAACGGATAGCGCCTCGTTATGCTACGGTTAGCGTGCCCGCTAACGCTATGGGCGCGCTAAAGTGGTGCTTTCCGCTATACTAAAACTCCCTATTAAGTCCAAGACCTCTTCGTTATATTTACAAAGCTCGTGCAGGATTAGCCGTTGTAGTGTGCATCTTGTCAGACGTCCGCATTTGTGCGTGTTTCGAACCCAAGGATGCAAGACAAGTTAGTTCGCCCTGACGCTGCTGGCGTCGGTCGCTGTTTGGTAAAATGGGGCGTCGCATTTTGTAGCGTGAGCTACGCTGGCTGAGGTTGAGCAGTTTTTGTTGATAATGGCGTGTACAGTTGTACACGTCGTGCGTGTCGCAAAGGGTTTTGGACCCGAAAGTGTCACTTGGCTCGGTTTCTGGGCCGTGAAAACAAAGAAGGTACGATGACCGGTCCGTTCCATTTTGGGATTTTTTGAAATTTTTAAGCGTGGTCACAGTTCTACGCAAAATCTGATTGCACCATTATGCCGCTGCGTTGCCACTTGATGAACCTTTAGCTCCTTCACACACACAAAAAAAAAAAAAGATTTTAAGCTTTCGAGTGCGTTTTCTTTACAGAAAATCTGATTGTAACCCTTTTTAATCTGTCGGATTTCACTTAACGGAAATCTATTGTAAATAATTTTTAACCTTGTGGCTTGCTCATTACGGTCAAATCTGACTGCGCCAATAAAACCCAACCTACTACAAGTGCTGCCGCAGCCGTCATTGAGTTCCGTTGGTTACGTTGCCTAGGCAACGGCGTGGCCCGTGGCGTCGCTGCCATCATTGTCTCACCGTTTGGTGGTTTTTCTTGCGGCTAGCCAAAGCCTCATTCGGCATTATTATACCTTATCAGGCGTCGTCGCACGCTTTTACCGATGAAGCCCCGACTCGAGTTGAAACGCGCGAAAGGAAGTTCGTGTAGACCTTTTACCGAACGAGAATAGCGATCATTCGGGGCTAGTGTCTTTACGAGGTTGTGCTTCATATCCGATGAGCAGCCGTAGGAAGGACTTCGTGTCATTTCTAACACTCGTGGGGCGTTGTGGTCGTGTGTAAAAGTAGCGTTTTTTCCCTGTAAACTCTCTAAAAGTGGTGATTGATTGCGCGAAAAGCGGTGATTGGTCAATGATTGATTTGATTAATTTGTTTGATTGGTTAATTAGATTGATGATTGATTGATTGATTGATTGATTGATTGATTGATTGATTGATTGATTGATTGATTGATTGATTGATTGATTGATTGATTGATTGATTGAGAAACTTTTCTGACACGTGTGGTATCCGGGATAGGATTAATACAATAGCCTCCTGGGAAACCAGTAACAAAAAGCCCGTTATTCCACCGTGGTGATCTTTATATAGAGGACAATGTAATACAACAGTCAGTGAATGATGGCCCTTTTTTTTTATTATGACGATGATGTTGATATTAGAGCTCTATGTGCTATTACACAACTGAATTGTACTGACGGTGCGCTTTTCCCGCTGGAGTCTATAGCTGTTCCAACGTCCTTTCTCGGAACGCCACCAGTGCCTTTGTCTTGTTTTTTTTTTTTTTTTCCTAAACACTTTTTTCGACCACAGCCGTCAATGCCTGGTATCGAAGAACCCGCAATCACTGCAAACGAAAAAAACAAGAAAATAAAGGAATCTGGTGTGTTCGCGCCGTCCAGAGAAATCCGGCCCCGTTTTTCTACGTGCTTCCGTCTCGAGGCAGTGCCCGGCGTGGTGTTCCCGACTACTGCTAGGCGACGCGTCGAGTTGCTTAGTCCTCCGACAATCCCTGGCGTCCCCTCCTCCCCCGAGATCCCCGCCGCGGCGTCCGTTCTCCGCTGATTAAGCTAGACTGATGATGATGGCCGCCGCCCGAAAAACCCGCGGCTTCGCGAAGTGGCGGGGAAGGTTTGAGTCGGCCGTGGAGGCTACGCCGCTGCTGCGGATATTAAATTTGCTCGGCGCTCGGAGGCGACGTTGGCGGGTTGGGTTGGACGAGGGGAGAGGGGGAAGGCCGTTAGCGTGGGGCGACGGGTTGGGATGAGACGCGGAAGCGGAAGTTGGGACGGGGAGAGAGGAGAGGGGGTGGTGGGGGGCGAATGAAGTGTGCTCCGGAATCGCGGAGTTGACAGAGTCGCCTCCGTGACTGAGGAAGTCCCTGGCGAGCGCGGGAAGGCAGACTCGTTATTCGGCCGCCGCGCGACGGTTTCCCCAGGGGTGGCTTTGGTGTGGGGAAGGGTTTCCCCACGCACGCAAGTGCGGTGGCGTGCTCTTCCGTCCTGCTCGGAGGTTTATTGCCGACGGGGATTGGGGTGTCTCCCTCTCCCTCCTCCTCCTTCTCCCCCCTCCCCCCGTCTTCCGGGGAAGTGTGCGTAGGGATTGGGGAAGTGTTCGGATTCGGCTCCCTGCTTCTGTAATTCACCGGCACTCGGTGCCTTTTCGCTTCCACTAAGCCTCGGAATCAAGACGAAGAACCATGTGCTGACCGGGGGCTTGAAGACGAATGCCTCTCTCCATGCGCGCGTGGTCCCTATGCAGCAATGGTAGGGAGTCTCTCGCTGGAGCGGGATTTTGTAGATCAGTATCCAGCAGCGCGCGACTGTTGAGCGTTGTCGTAAATACCGCGTTCGGTGGCAAAGTTGACGTTTTAGGTCGAGGTTTGTATAGCGAATGCTTCAGTTTCGTATGTGTAAGGGTAGTTAAGATTGGGTGGACCTGGTTACTACTGTCCCGGGGTCATTTTGAGGGAGGTTTTTTGGTACGAAGCGCGTCTGTTTATTGCAAGGCTAGTTGCGGCGTGCTTGGTCTGGGGGATTCAGTGTTAATGTGTAACACGGTTTCACACCACTGACGACTTAAGCGAGGTACTCTTCAAATACCTGTGCGTCACTGCACTGCAGTGGATAACGCGAAGTGAAGTTGCTACATTTTTAACGTCTCATTCGGCTCGCCTGTTGGCCGTTGACCTCGGTTCTAAATGCTGTGCGTGTTCCATCCTACGCGATTCTTCTGCTCTTGTCATTCTTGTTTCTGGTGACGGTAATGTTAACGACGGTTTTGTGATGCTAGCGATGATGGTGTCCCGTTGCGGTAATGCTGATATTTTCACTGGAGGTGAGGGTATTCTGGAGAGAGAAAGTGATCGAAATGTTGTCTTAATGTTGTGCCACGCTCCGATGGGGTTTTGTAGTATACAAAAGGCGAAATTTGGAAAAGGTCTATATGTTGGGGTGGATTTCCCTCCGTGGCAGTGGTGAGAATGACATAGAGGGATCATTAGAAGCACGCCCTTCTTCTTTTCGCAACGTCATCTTTCTTCCCTGTTTTTTTTTTATTACGCTTCTGTTACTTTTCCCGCGGTTCGATGTGTGTGTAGCCTCCATTTTTGTTTTGTGTTTGTTAGTAGTGAACAAGTCTGCGGCGTTAATAATGTCGGGCGTCTTAGGACAAATTTTGTGACGCCCTTTCAAAGCACTGCTGCTGGGTCATCTTTCTAAGAGTGCCAAATAGTGTTTTGGCCAGCACGTTGGTGGGTTTTTCTCACGACGTAAAAAAAAACCCGAACGCGCACGAAACTCGTATTTTAAACGAGTCTGAAGTTGGAATAGAATGGCAGCGCGGCCCACCGCGTGGCGCCACTAGGTAGCGCGCGAATGCAGCATCCGAGATTCTGGGGCGCTGTGGTTACACGGCCAGCCAGCGCTGTGCGACCTCTCGGCTGCTCTAGGCTCGGGCCGCGTTCCCAGCGCTGGGCAACCGGAGACCGTAGTCCGCGCCCCCGGTGGGCGGGGGAAGAAAGCGACCGGGCTTGGCCGCGTAACCCGAGAGGCGGCCGGTGCGTCTGCCGCGTCCATCACTCCCCTTGTTCGTTTTTTCTTTTTTCTTTTTCGTCTTAGTACTCGGCTTAATGTGCGTCTCCGCTATAGAGACGTGCCCCGTTAGCCAAGCCTGTCTCGCGAGCGCTGCGGCCCCCAGAGTTCCCCCCCGTCCGACGTCGCCGTGGTTACCGGGTGGTTCGCTGCCGTTAGCGAGAAAGGTCGCCGGCGGTGGGTCCGTGATTAATAAAGCACCGGCGTGGACGTTCAGGCCGCGGAGGTTTTGGGTGGCGTGATTGTCCGGCATGTTGCGATGTTCATCTTCGGGCGCCGACGTGGCGTGCGGCTTGCACCCGGTAGCGTATTTCCGAACGCTTCGCTGCATATTGACCCGCGTGACAGGTCTCTTCGCGCGGTACACGACGGTAATTAAACGTGGTCATAGGCTGTATCCCGAGTCTAAAGCGGCCTACAAGATGCCAAATCACCGTTTGTAACAAAAACAACACGAGGAATTGAGTTCTACCGCAAGAAAAAAAAAAGAGAATTGAGTTTAGAAAAAACAATTCCAGTAAATAAATTAACCCGCGGAGGCTCGACCCCAGGCCGTCATTGCAAGTACCCAGAACTCTACCTCGAGTCTACAGAGCCCGAACGGAGGGACCGTTTTATAGCAGCTCAATAGAATAAATAGTTCGCGCAGTGGCATTGCACAGATCACGTGTGGCGCTGTGCAGCGAAGCGTTTGGAAACACGCGCCCCGGTATAGTAGCGCGGAGACAATCTTTTCGTGGTCTTGGGCGGGCCTCTTTAACGGGGCCATGAAGGCTAAATTCAAGTTCGTTAATTTTGAAACATGTGAGCTGCAGTGCCTCACTAGGCTCCATGTCAGCAACGAAAGACGTTTTTTAGCCGAAAAAACGGAGGTTGTATAATGAGGGTTTCAAATTTCGCTCTACAGTGACGGGTTATGAACCGGAGTGACGGAGTATGGACCAGCACTAAAAAAACATTTTTGTCAGTGTGTTAATTGCACGTTGCCATTCAAGTGATGCGATCAAACGGAACTACAGACCCCACTACAATCGTCCAGTTATGCGTCTTAGCGATGGTTTATGTCGACGGCCGCAAATCGAACAAACAAGATTCTATGACGTCATAGAAAAGTTACCGAAAAGTGGCGGGGGAACGGCCACTGCTTCATCTTTTTCCCTTTGCACACCCGTTATTTCATCGAAGGTTGCGATAATATCGGTGTCACCCGCCTCAGTGGCTCAGTGGCTAAGGCGTTGTGCTGCTGAGCTCAAGAACGCGGGTTCGATTCTCGGCCGCGGCGGCCTCTTTTCTGATGGAGGCGCAAAGCAAGAACGGCCGTGTGTGCGAGATTTCGGCGCACGTTCAAGACCCTGAGAAGGTCCAAATTAATACGGAGCCGTACGCTATATACGACGCGCATTATCGCGTGTGTGGCGTCGGCGTGTTAAACCGCACAATCAATTAATTAATCAATCAATCAATCAATCAATCAATCAATCACTATTTCGTTCTTATCGGTACAGAGCAGTCTTTGTTAATGAACCAATCTCGTATTTCGTCTTCATGGCCCCTTTCGACACGTTGTTTCGCGCTGTCTAGGTTCACCGTGCTTTGGATATCAGATTTCCAGGAAATGCCTGGCGTACATGACCCGCTAATATTACCCGTGACGTAACTGCGTGCGTCGTAGCGTGCCATTCCTGGCGCCTGTCTTCTCTATTATAAACCACTCCTTTCGTGGAAATGAGAGGGGTCACTTTTGACGTGTTTGTTTACGACTGGCTGCTCCAACGAGCGCAGGTGACCTCGTTGCTGCGCCTGTTTTAGACCCTTCGTGTGCGTTCTTAAATAATGCTGTTGATAGCGCTCGGCACTATCGATTGAGCCGCGATCGTCCTAGATTGAAGCGCTTGTCAGTCACCAGATTCGACCTTAATGGCGTGTTTTGCTGGGCGAGTTAGTTTGTGGTCCCAAAATACGAATAAAGCGCAAAAAAATACGTCCCGCTCTTTTCGTCTACGCGTTTTCTTTTTCAGCGTTTTTTTGTTTGTTTGTTTGTTTGTTTGCTTGTTTGTTTGTGCTCGCTTTTTTTTTTTTAAATCGGCCTTCGTTTGGGCACTTTCCCCTCATGGCGTCGTTGCCGTGCGGGAAGTACCGCGCGTGAAGTAAGTGCCGCGCGTATTGGCGTACAGACGGAAGCACGTTCGTGGGCAGAGATGGTCGAAGTAGAGACGTGAGAACAAAATGGGGAGCAGTGAGCGAGGTAGGGGAAGGGGAAATGCTATAGCGGCGCTAAGGCAGCGGGAAATGAACGCTGTACCGGGATTCTTTTCCGCGGAGACGCCGACGACAGGTCTCTCCGCCGGCAGCATCAAGTGCTTCGCGTTCCATCGGCGGCTTGGAATGCGGAAGGTCCGGACTCTGATTGGATGAGAGAGGGGCGGCGAACGGTGGACGGAATGGCAGGAGGGGGAGGAGAGAAGGGCGCTCGATTGTCGTCGGGCTGCGTCGCTGGTAAGTCCGGGAACGAGGCTTCTCCTGCTCTGGGGATCAACACCGACGACGACCTGTTCGAGCGGCCGGATTGCGGCATTCCGAAGGCAGAGTAGAAGCTAAAAAAAATTATGAGCGACGGGGAGTTAGCTGTTTTAGTCCGCGTTGACTGTTCCTTTCCCCATCTTATTTCGACTGGCTGCTTCATTAAGGCCACTGCGTGTTTATATGGCCTCTTAAAATGTTTTCTGAGATCCCAGCGATGCGCCTACGTAACAGAAATGGCAGACAATATTGCAGCTGCTTGAAAGCAACACCAGCTACAAGCTGTTTATTTGAGCCTGTTTGGCATTGCGACGTTACCGAAGCTACACTTGAAACTACTTCCCCATAAGACAACTTTCTACCTGCGCGCGTACACAAGCACGCACTCGCACGCGAAATACCGCCTCCGCTCCGTTGTTTGAGGTGGGACGAGCCGGCAGGCGCGGTGAAACTGTTCGTAAACATTTCTTAATGTGTACCGTGGCGCGCGGATCAAGGAAAAAGCGATAGCAGACTGCGTAACGTTCACGCCGAGATCCCGGCAGCGGCAGCGCACTCCTCCGAAGAACTTGACGTCAGCGTCAAATGCTACGTTTGTACGGGACAGGATCTTCTCGAAGTTGAGCTTGTAGCATTAAAAAAAAAAAAACTGAGCTTATAGCGCGGGGCTGCTCCGGAACTGCTTAGTAACGTTTGGCTGTTGATTTCAGCGTAATGTCACGATTTGGCAGACTATCGCGGCACGTGTTTTTTTTTTTTTCAATTTCGGAGACATTTTTTTTTTCGGACCGTATGTGGTGACGATTTTTTGTTACTAATAATTGCATTGTTAATATCTGGAGCTCCTCATGTAATCGTCGTGCGCTTACGCAGCTTAGCCAACCGTGTTCGTTCTGGCTACCTTTCGTCGACCGCGTGCAACCCAGTCGGCACTTGTTTTTGCGCGCACAAAAGCGCGGTTCAATTCCCACCGCTGGCTGAATTATCTTTCATGACAAGCTCTTCTCGGTTGAGTGCAGCGTCAGTTCTACAAACACGCCGGTGTCTTTCTTTTTCTCCCCCATCCAGCTTTCAAAAAAAAAGTTAGCGTCCAACATCTTTAAATGCGACTGAACAGATATCGTCGCTCGGGCGTGCGCTGCGGAAGACTCGAAGCGACGGCAACCAATATGCCGAGCAGGAAAGCTGAAGTTCGTTGACTAGAGTTCCCGTTCCTTCGCGACGAGCGGATAGAGCGCCTTCGAGCCCATCGTCCGCCTGTCGAAAACTGCCAGGAATCCATACGCTCTCGAAGCGCGCAGGTATATCGACCGGGGAATGCGTGATTATTGTGCGACCTCCGTACGAACCGTGGGGGAGGCTTTTATGGTCACCGATGACCCCGGGTCTCCCTATATTAGGACTGCATTCTTTTTTTCTTCGTCCTGTGAACGAAGGCCCGATGTGTGTGCGGGGTCGGTGTGTCTCAGTATTGGAATAGATTGGATGCATTGCGTGTGTGCCTGCGCCTGGTGGTTCAATATCTCTCGCCCTGCTTATTGATCAGTCCCGTGCGGCGTATGGGGGCCTTGTTTATTCATTTCTTCGCCAGAAAGGTAAAATTTATTCAGAGTGCGCCTTTAGAGGCAATGTTTGTCTCCAGCCGCGCAATTATCCTAAAGGGTACCATGTTGGGTTTGCAAGGATGATTGCTGTGAAGGTGAAGATTGCCATAATGGTTTGGAAAGTTAGGTAATCTTCGCCTCTCTCTTCTGTGCGTGCATATTGTGTCTTTCCATGTGAGTGCGCCATTCATTTTCGCAACTGCCAATAAAGCGACGAGTTGACGGTCAGCGCTTGTGGTGTGTGTTTCTGTCCGTCCTTCGTCAAAATGTGCGCTGTTTCTACTTTCGTGTGCTACTACAACTATGCGTGCGGTTCAGTCTTCGACCGAGGGTTGTTCCTAGTAAACCGGGTTCATGGTAATGATGATGAAATGAGGGGAAAAAGCGCTTCCCGTGGTCATATTCGAACCTGGGACCCTTGCGTTGTGAAATCGAAGCCTATGCGATTTAGGCGTCATCGCATTCGGCTCGCTCAGCTTTTCCGTTTCGATTTGGACTATGATTTGACGCAGTTTGCATGGAGAAAACGCTTTGTAGCCATGTTTCTCTTAGGAAAGGGGCTTTGACTCTCTCTCTCTCTCTCTCTCTCTCTCTCTCTCTCTCTCTCTCTCTCTCTCTCTCTCTCTCTCTCTCTCTCTCTCTCTCTCTCTCTCTCTCTCTCTCTCTCTCTCTTTCTGACACCCCGTTTGTCTACCTCTGCTCCTTGACGTGGGACGCGTGTGCCCGATCGCCCTAGCACTACCACTGAATTCAGGGTGGGACTGCTCTCGATTTCTTTTCATTGTTGCCCGAACAAGCTTTATCGGGGAACTTAACGGATGAACGAGTTTCGGGCGACCCCAGAATATAGATCGTAGACCAAACTTTTTTGGAAAAAAAAAAAAAAACAGTATCTCCCGGTGCTTTGTTTCTCGACGTTTAGAGACGAAACGGAGACGTCATTGAACGCATTGTTTGCACGTAGCGATTGCTTTCAGGGAGGGGAGGGGGGCTGGTCTCGGGAGATGGAAGCCCTCGCGCGATTATTCGGGATCGTCATGGCGCAGGCTCTCTTGAGATGCCGAGCCCCCCGCAGTTCCTCTAGGGCTCACCGCTCAAACAAAGGAGGGAAAAAAAAAAACAGGCCGCTTTAATCGAGTTCTACTCCTGACGTGATTGCTCGCACCAGAGGAGTTGGGAGATCTGCGCTCGTCTCTCCAAGTGTGTGATGACCTCTCCCAGCGGAGTGTATACGAACGCCCGTCATCGTCTACGATTGTCGGCGGCACTCCACTCGCATCTCGGGCCCGTCTCCCTAGAATGTCCGTCGGGAATTGAGTGCGGACGATAAAAGCGTCGGAGATGGGGCGATCTGTCTGTACATACGTATATGAGCGCGCGTATTCGACCAGGTGGGACTGGAGGAAGGACGGACGTTCGCTGTCATCGCGCGAGCGCGACGCGCGCCGGGCTATCGACGCCATTATTCGCATCCGCGGCGAGGCAGCCCCTTGAGGACGGCTGTCCCGCCGAGCTCCTCGTGGATTCGCTCCCCCTTCTCCTCCTCCCACGCGCGTTTTCGGCCGCGCATGGCCGGAGTTGATGCGTGTCCCAGGCGGGCCCATCGAGTGATGATGAGACGTCGGGCTGGTCGCATGCAAAAGAAAGAAAAAAGCGTACCCTGTGACGCTGCTTTGACGTTTGCTGGACGAATACTATTAGGCAAGTGCTTTTCCCGTCCGGAGCACCCGTGTATCGGTCGTGTCTCTTTTATGCGCATTTCATGTTCTATGTGGGTGAAAGGTAAGCAGCTTTCCACTTTCTTTATTTTAGCTTTTTTTTTTTTGTCCTAAGATTCCTGAGCTGTATGACATGTTACAAGTGGATAAATGCATACGTGAGCTGTCTTCCGATAAATTGAGATCGCGGAGTGCGGCATGCATTTCCTTTGAGAAGAAGGATTTAAGTTCCCCATCGTGCGAGAAACAGACGACGTTGTTCTGTTCCGGTACAGGAAATGGCTGCCGTTATAGAGGGGGAAACACATTTGAGCTCGTATGGGACTGGAACCCAGGTCTCCACTACCGCACAACCTCAACACGTTGGCAGTGGTGGAAAAAGACCAAGGGCCGTATTCTGAGACCCTCCTCCACTCCATTTGCCCCCTCCACTCGACTGAGGGGAGGATTCCGCAGCGCTTATGCGTGAGGAAATCGATTTCAAGGACCTCCTCCACTGGAGGCTCCAGTGAATTTTTGTGAATCGAGTGAATCTTGCTTTGGATCTTGCGTACCGTGGCGCCACTGCGGCCGCCGCACGCACTATCCAAAAAAACAAACTAATTATTCAAACTGGCAATTTAACGTTAAATTTTGTTTTAAAGTGCATAATTCTTTATTTTTCTGCTTTCGTAAGGTATTAATTGCTATCTTAACTCCGGTTTTTAGGTTGCGACTGCTTCTGCGTCCGCGCATCTGCATCAACCAATTGGCGCTTGTGTGGGCACTCCGCCACAACATAGGTCCGAACTGAAGTACAAAATTTGCAGTTATCGTTTGGCCTACAGCTCATTGTATGCCAAAACCTATCTAGTAGCCGACAAAGCGGCTCTAAATAATCATTTTCAACTTGCATAAAACCGTCGAAGCGACTTCTTATTTATTTTTTTGCCGCCAGAAGAACGAAGATGACGCGCAGCAGACGACAGTGCACAAGCGACGGTTGACCCCGCGGTGGCATTTCTTTTTACTACTGTTGCTTCGTATGTATATAAAACGCTTGCAAATTTGAACACAAAGTTGGGCTCCTTTGGCATAATAATCTTACGTAAGCATTCAAATACCATTTTTCGCCCCCCAGGTCCTCGAGCGGCGAAGCACGTTGAATAGTTTATTCTGTCACCAGCAGATGGCGCCACTAAAGCAGTCCAAAAGAGTGGACCATCGTAGGGCCACTTTTTGATGCATGGGGCCTATGGGAAGTTTCGCAACTCCTGTATCAAGTAACTCTGGTCTAGATAGGTGGGATTGACGGCGCGTGAGTAGGACAGGGGCACCACCGCAGCCGCGGAGAAGTCTGATTCTTGGATAGCTGTGACATGAATTCTGGCCGGTTGGCCTGTCGGAGTTATTCGCGTCAGAATACGGAAGAGTGAAAGCTAAGAAAGTGATGCAAATATGGTGTAGCACTGAAGAAGCTAGGCAGTACCAATTAGTATTACCTGGATTTCGCTTTCAAAACACACAAGCAGACTTAAGCGCCTCAATAATTTTCCCCCTAGTGCTTTGTTTAGTGGCAACGAAGGCAAGGGTGAAGAGGTGGCTCTTCGTTCGTGTCCACGCTTGCTTCGTCGTTCCCTAAACCAAGCCTTCCCACTACTAGGCCGGGGATTCGTCGGCACGTGCCCACCGGCAAGTATCGTCCGAATTCGGATCCCCCCCTCCGGCGTAGCAAGCAAGCTGTGCTTACCCGTGCTAATGGCTCTAGTCAATTAAAATAGTATTATCTCTGCTTCTCTCCTCTTCATTAACGGGAAATAAAGCGAGAACGGGAGGATCTACAGGCGGGAGTTTGCGCGGCGATTGGAGCTCCGCACCGTATATAGGCGCTCGCGAGGCCCGGATTAGTGCGAAGGATTAGGAGCCGAAATCCTTCGCTGCGCGCACGCAGCGTTTACGTGCAGCGCCTGCGTTGGTTTAATCCTGGGAGAGCGGTTACGCTTTTGTTTCTCTTTGTTGTTATTTTTTAATTCTGTTTTTTTTTTGTTCGTTTCGCTCCTGTTCTACGTGCATTATTGAAGGCGAACAGGGAAAAACAGGCGAAAATGAAAACGAGAGGGGAGAGGAAAAAAAAAGGAACATGTGGGGTAATCCTCTCGCGATTTCGGGCGCCGGTCTCTAGGGGTGCTAACAAGAACGCTCTGCCTTTTCTCTTTATCCCGTAAGGACGGGGGATTTTCCAGTCGTGCCTTGCATACGCCCGAGGAGAAATACCGTCCCCCTTCTCTCCCCACATGCGCACCAAGCACACCCACCCTTACGAAAACAAACAAATGGTCGGACACGGATTTACTATCGATCCCCGAACCTAATCCGCGTCCTCCGATTCTACGATTGTGCGCGCGTGCAAGTCTAGATGTCCAGGGTGTCGCAGAAAAGGCGGTAAAAGTAAGGCGACATTCTGGGGATTAGCCGCTGTTTTGCTTCGCTGGGTAAGAGTCACGTTAAAAGAAGAAGCGTGGATTTAGCGGATATAGCTTGTAAAAAACGAAGGGGCAGGAACTTTATTTTTGTCAGGATTCGAAATCGTCGATCGAACGCAGATTTTAAGCATTGAGCTTTGCTTACGTCGCCAGGCCTGGTTTTACTTGTGCGCATGCTAGGCCCATGCTAAGCTTATTTTTGTAAAAAAATAACTTCAGTTCAACCAGAGTCCTTCAATGCTTTTGAAGGACTCTGGTTCAACCAAGGCACGTCACGTCGATTTGCACCCATGCGTAGGATCCGTCTAATTTTTTTTTTTTTTTCACAACTGACTTTTACTTCCGACTTCCTAACGCTCCCCATTTTATCCGTCGGACTGGCATTCCCGTAACCGGTATCCGTCTATCGATTTCCTAACTGGGTACCGTGCCCCTTCCAGTATAGCCGGTGCAGGTCGGCTGCATTGAAAGTTGGTTCACCACCGCGGCAAAGATATCCCCTTCTCACGTTCATGTTTCATACAGAGGGCAGTCAGTTTTTTGTTCTTTTTTTGTAGTGTAAGCTACACTGGCCGAGGTTGAGCGGTTTCGCGTGTGCCGTGAAGGGCTGTTCTGCGCAAGCGCAAGGGACATTGGCTTGAATTGTCTTGGCTTGGATTGGATTGGATTTTATTGTGTTGTGTTGCGTCATAGCCGCGGCAGACGCACTGGCGCCGGCGCGTGCCCAGGTGTGCGCCTCAATTGCGCAGTAGCCAAGTCTGACGCTGCACCGGAGCCGCTTGATAGCCGTTTCGCTTGGCTCGTGAAGAGCCGTGCTGAGCATGCGCGAGGAGCAGTGACTGGACTGGACTGGATGGCTGAACCTTAGCTCACGCTACGTATATCCTGGCAATAGGAGAGCTAAGCCACTACTGATTTTTTTTTATAGAGCGTTTATTTTGCCACAGGATATAGTTTTTACATCGCTCTTTCTCTTTCGCGGGATTCTAATAAAAAAATTGGCACAGCTTGCACTGGTGTGGGAAGGCCGGAGAAACAGCCGAGCGGGGGGAGGGGGGGGGACGTAGCTTTGTTCCGGCTTTCCTAGGTTTTGTTAGGTTTTATTGTGATGTTCTTGCTGGGCTAGGCTAAGTGTTGAGGGGCCGTATCGGTTTACTAGGCCGTATCGGTCGGTCCCCATTCGCACTGACCCCCAGCTGCGCTGTTTCTCCAGCCTTGGTCCACTAGTGCAAGCTGGGCCAATTTTTTTTCTTTTGCGTCTTAGTACCACAAGAAAGACCTGGGTGCGCATACGCATATGCCCCTTGTGCTCACACTCGAGCGGGCGCGAAAGCCGGCTTCACTGTTATAATAGCCAGTCTGCGGTGGTGCACTCTTTACAGGCGGCACTGTTTTTTTCTCTTTTTTTTTGCTAACGCCACCAGACCAAGCTCAAGCCTAAATTGTTCCACAGTTAAAATCGTGTGGCCGAAAATAGTTTTCCTCGAACATCGCCAGTGCAGAGCTATAACCAGCGCATTTTTGTATGGTTGTTCCGCTACGACGTGAGGGTTGGGCTACCGCACAGGCGTAGCGCACTCGGGAAACACTTCCACGTTTCAGGAAACATATCTTAAAGATTACTCGCGATGTGCCATTCGAAAATGAGCGTCCCCGAAGGCACGGAAAGCGGGAAAGAAATTCCGGGGGTCGTGTTTTTGAGCACCGTAATGCGACCATGAAGAAAACGGCAGGGAGGCACGGACCGCGCCGTATTCGGAATCTTCGAGGTTGTCCGTGCCTGGAATAGGGACGCCCGTGGGGTAGACGGGGAAGGGGGAATGGCAGTGGCGCCATCGTTCTTAGCTTGAGTTGAGGTACAGGAACAACTCAGAGAGCCACAGGCCAACGAAATATAAAATGCGGCAATGCTTCGGGGACGACGGGACAGCGAGGATCAGAGTGGTTTTAAAGCCGTCGCCCGTTGCACGGAGCACGTCGCAGCAGCGAGAGGTTCCTACCTCCGAGCTTTCCCGAATAGGGAAAGCGAAAAAAAAACGAGGTTGGAGTAATATGAAGACTTAGGCGCGACTGGAGGTGGGGAGGGGGGGGGGGGAAGCGATGAAACGGGAAAAGAACACGGTGCTCGGGAGTACCTAGAGACTGGCTCTACTGCCAGCTAAGCGGAAGTTGTCTCCCCAGTCTTCTTCCTGGGCGGGGAGCGTTAAGGGGGGATAAACCCGTGGGGATTATCTCCGTCCACTTCCTCCATGTTTTTTTTTTTATTATTTCTTTTTCTTCTTGCGAAGGCTTCGTCCCCTGGCTCCTCGAGTTTGCAAGACTCCCGCACTGAAGCCGGTAGCTGGATTCGGGATTGGCTGCTGAGAGGGTGACGTGGGGAGGATGTGACGAGGCGGTGGGGAGGATTGGGGGGCCAGCTTGACTATCGGACGAAGCTTGTTTTTGGACCTAGGGACAAGATCGAGGTGTTTGTTCCTCTCTCTTTTTTTTGTTTCATTGTCTCTTACGCTGGCGAATCGCTTCCTGTTTTTTTTCTTTTTTTCTTGCTTTTTCAGTCGCGTGTGTCACATATGCTCATTTTACGGGGGGCTAAAAAAGCTGGCTGAGCCGCGAATTTTTAGGCGTAGCGCATTTCTGATTTTGATGTGCGCGTTGCCGGCGTGCTATTTGTCATACTGCGAGGACATGCCACGTGTCGATACCCCCAGACTGTTTGTGGTTTGAGGGCCCACTATCGAGGTTCGGGGCCCAATATTTTCCTTGCTTGTTTTTTTTTAAGGGCCTCTGTACCTCTTGTTTTTTTTTGTTTTTTTTTTCTTGAATGGTGCTATAACTATTGCATGAAACTTTCTAACGAAGTTCGGCATCAACTTGTTAGTTTTTCCACAGCCAAAAGCATGTGCGAAAACGCTGTCTTCCTCGTCGCGAAGGAAAATTCCCGGTCGATTTCCTAATCACCAGGCAAGTAAAAGCAGGCGATTTAACCCAGCCCAAAGAATACTTTCGCACGACAATGCAACGGAAGAATGCCCACTGGAGTGCTTCGCCGTTTCCACAGCTCGTTCCAGCTGTGGTTTTTTTTTTGTTTTTTTTTTTTCAATCACCAGCTTTTTTCCGCGGAATGTCCTTGCGCAAGGTGTCGAGTCTCACCGGATGGCGGCCTTACCGCCAGCCACATCCCCTTGTTCGGGAAACACGAATGCAAGTGGAGTCGAGCCTGGCATATATCCACTGGGACAAGTCCTATAAGGCATACTGTTCGGGTATCCTTTCAGTGAAAGAATCTCGTCTTGATCGCTCTTCTCTTTTCAAGAACTAGAGCTGTCGACGGGCTAGACGTTGTAACGCGCGCGCCCAAGAAAAAAATATATAAAAGAGGTCCTGCGACGCTTGACATGGTCTTCGACGTTTCCATTTTTTTTTTTCGACATAGCGGAGCAGCGTAACCAAATTCGGAAACTCGGAGCTCCACCTTTCCTCTTTCCTTCAAAGAGATTGGCGCTTTAGAGAACACCACCGCCGAACGTATTGAATGCTCATCCGGCGCGCCCTCCAGTAATATCAATTGCGATTTCATCTCCTGCTCCCGTGCTTGCCGATTGCTTCACGACAGCGTAAAAGAAGGAAGCATCAAAACACCGGGGAAACGCATACTTGAGCGTCAGAGCTTCGAGAAGCCTATATTTCATTTTTCTTCTTCTTCTTCCTCTTGTTGAGCGTAGGAATAATGCCGCGCCGGGTTGGAAACAAAGCGATGTTAGTGTGCTGGAGGCAGGTGAGGTGGCGAATAAGTTTGAACCCATCGCAATCGGTTTAAACTTCGGACGTTTATCATCCTTTTTTTTTTCCTTCTCCTTTCGACGACGGTGCAGGCAGGAGAGGCCAGGCGTCGAACCCTTCAGGCGCGCGCTGGCTGCTACTGCATCACCGCCTCTTTGTTCTTTATTTCCCTTTCCAAGCTTTTCACGCCCGCCGCTCCTCGGAAACCCAACTTCCTCCAGAGGTGCGCATCCAAGCCTTTTAAGCCGCTCCCCGAAAAGTTTTCCCCAACACGAGTAATACATTTGCGTATTTACCGCCGGCTGGCTGTTTCCCGCGCTTTTCCCCGTCTCCCCAAACTTCCCCCGCTCCTTCCCCGTCAGGCTTTCCCCGTTCTTTTTGGTGTTCGCTTCTCACTCGGAAGGAGGAGACTCCGATATTTCCGCGTCGACCGGGCACCACCTCAGCCGGCTATCGATGCCGTTTTCTCCGAACCGAAGAAATGGGGAGGGGGCCGGGTGTCTTTGGATTCGCGCCAGACTGGTCGCATTCAATGCAAATGGTGATTGAAAAAGGTAAACCCCCCTCCGTCCGCCCAGGGCTGGGGGATTCCAGGGAGTGCGAGGAAGGCTTGCGGAGGTACGACGTGAGCGCTGAGTGGAGCGGCCGTGTTTTGCTACGCTGTGTAACCTTTGTCCAGAACTTACGTTTGATGTTTTTTTTTTTAAGGTGAGAGCGTGAAGTTCTCACTTGTGCGAAAAAGCGGCGTTGTTGTCCCGTACAGAAAGTGGCCGTCACTGTAAGGAGTGAAAAAGCACAACGTCGGGATTCGTACCGAAGTGCGCATGCGGATTGCTGTCGATCGAGTAAATCAATTAGTTTGAAGGAAAAATGCTGTCGATCGAGTAAATCAATTAGTTTGAAGGAAAAACTGGGTGCGTGTGAGTTTGTGCGGGAATCGATCCGGGTCTGGAGGGTATGTGCCTAGTGTTTTACCACCGCGGCGAAGCATCACGTTGCCAGGGGGCGGCGCTGGCGGCACATCGCGTGACGGCGCGTGAGTAGAACGGGTGAGGACGCCAGCCACGGAAAACTATGATTCCGAGGAGCCCTCGCGTGTCGTCAGTCTGCCTGTTCAAATTAGTTAGCACCAAAACTCGATAAAACGAAAGCGAACAAAGAAACGTAGCAGTCAAAAAAGAAGGCTTTGATAATTGTCTTCAGTGGAAGCCATAATGCTTTCGCATTCAAAGCACGTAAGCAGGCTTAAGTCTATCCAAGGGATGTGTTTTTGTTATTTTGATAATAATAATTGTGCTGCCTTGTTGTACATACTACCTCCCCGCACGGGGCACCTTGAGCAATCTTGGTGACGGTACTGGCGATACCGCGGACCCCGAGCCCCCAAACATACGCTGGATCCAACCGTGGCAATGTGTTTATAGGTGGAGGGTTAGAAACCACGAATGGTGGCCGTCGGAGCCCAGGTCAAGTTCCGGCGGATGGGCTCCCTGTCTGTTTACCAGGCAGGGAGCTCCGGGACCTCCTCAGCTATCAGGGTAAGGTTGTGGAAGAAAGTACCCCCGTCCCCTGCTTTCCAATGTATCATATGGCATTTTCAAACCCCCCCTCCAAACGTGATCGGTCCCTGAAAAGGGGCCGCACCGAAGTATCTTTTCCTCCGTTGTCTTCGATCTCCATTCCAAAGCCCGATAATTTCTCGCGCTTCCTGGTAATGGAATCCCTAGATAAATCAAAACCCGTCACGTCCCAGTCTGTCTTTGTCATTTCCAAGTTTCTTGAAAGCCTTGTAGGCAAATCGTACAAGGCTAAAAAGCTCACAACCGGAGAAGTCCTAATTGAAGTCCAAAACAAACAACAATCCTGTAACCTCTTGAAGCAAACGCGCATGGTCGATGTCGACATCAAGATCACGCCCCATCGCAGTCTGAATAGCTGCCAGGGCGTCATCTCTGATAGAGATCTAATAAATGAGACTGAAGCAGATCTGCTCGACGGCCTTCGTGATCAGGGCGTGACAGCAGTGCGGCGAATCACGATACGCCGAAACGACCAAATAATAGCTACTAAACACATAATCTTGACATTTGACCGCTCAACACTTCCTGAGTCGGTCAGCGCAGGTTTCCTGAGATGTCCGGTCCGACCCTACGTGCCGAACCCACGCCGCTGCTACAAGTGTTAGCGGTTTGGACATGGCACTAATGCTTGTCGTGGTCGACTAACATGCGCCAAGTGTGCACAACATGATCATGCATCTGACAACTGCCCATCGCAAACCCTCATCTGTGCGAACTGCAAGGGACCCCACGGGGCCTACTCTAGAACATGCGAGAAATTCAAACAGGAGAAGGAGATCATCAAGGTTAAAGTGACTGAGAATCTTACCTTCCCAGAGGCGCGAAAGAGGTTCGCCTCTTTCCCCCTGGGGAGGTATGCCGACGCAGCTCGCCGGGGGGCGGAGCGGCGTCTAGTTTCGGCGGGGACCCAGTACCGCGAGTCGGACCTGGTCCCGCCCCCGCCCCCCCCTGGGTTGCCTCTGGCCGCCCAACCCGCCACCACGCCGCTTGCTAAGTCAGCAGCGGCTGTGGTGGCATCCACGTCCGTTGTGGATGCTGCTGCACCCTCTGTTTCCTCCTCTCCACCGGCCCGAAGCACATGCGAGGGCCCGGAGGAGATGGAGCTGGAGGAAACCGCAGCAGTTCCCACCTCCGCCGCACCGCCTGTGACACCCGGGGCGCTCCTGACGCCCTCGGCGGTCGCGGCCAAAACGAAGGGCACCGCAAAGGGTGCCAGGTCCGGGGGGTCCGGTACGCCGGGTACCCCTTCCAAATCAGATGATGACATGGATGTGGGACCCTTCCTGTCTGCTTCGCAGCGGAAGGAACGGGTCCCCCCATCTAAACCTCCAGAGGAGGTAAAAAAACCCCGTCCAAGAATCCAAGCCCCGAAAGACCCTACATAAATAGTCACACTCCAGTAGCTCTAATACATAATAATGGGAAGAGCAAATATCGTTCAATGGAACTGCAGAGGCCTTCTAAATAATCTTGACGACGTCTATGAGATTCTGCATGCTAATCAGCCAAGTGTAATGTGTGTTCAGGAAACACACCTGAATTCCAAGAACACAAATTTCTTGAATAGTTACCTGGTATACAGAAAGGACAGGGTTGGCTGCACACACTCTTCTGGCGGTGTGGCCATAATCGCCCGCAAATCCTTAGCATGCCACCCTGTCACCTTGAACACTATCCTGGAGGCTGTGGCAATTCGAACGATAATATTTAATAGGTTGATAACGATATGCTCCATATACATTCCCCCTGATGTTTCACTTTTAAGCTCTGACTTCGAGGCGCTGGTTGACCAGCTGCCCGAACCATACATCCTGACAGGCGACCTTAATGCTCACAACACTCTTTGGGGCTCTTCTCGCACGGATGCCCGAGGTCGCCTCATAGAGAAATTCCTTACATCTTCAGGAGCATGCCTTTTCAACAGTAAACAGCCTACATACCATAACATAGGACACAACACATACTCATGTCTTGACTTGGCGATTGGCTCCGCAGTTCTCTTTCCTCTTCTCGAGTGGGGTGTGGGAACTGACCCATATGGCAGTGACCACTTCCCCACCTCACTTACATATATAGATAAAGGCCCAAGCAGTTCATCTTCCCATAATAGGTTCAATGAAGCACGAGCTAACTGGAATACATTCACAGAGACATCCAAACTACACCACACATCCATAGGACACCTACACGTTGAAGAAGCTACCCAACTCCTCACGGCGCACATCCTCGACGCCGCCGAAAAGTCCATTCCCCACGTCTCTGGTGCCCCGCGCAACCAGCGGAGGCCGTGGTGGAATGAGGACTGTAGGCGGGCGCGAGAGGCCCAGAACAAGGCGTGGGGTATCCTTCGTCGGTACCCCACGTCGGGAAACCTCCTCTTGTTCAAACGGGCCAAGGCATTAGGAAAACGTGTGCGCCGTGAGGCAAAACGAGAGAGTTGGCGTACATTCATAACATCAATAAACTCCTACACAGACACACGGAAAGTATGGACACGTATACGCAAACTCAAAGGACAACAGACACACAGCCTGCCCCTGGTCAGTACAACAGGGGACACTCTGAAAGACCAGGCTGACACACTCGCACAACACTTTCAACACGTGTCCAGTTCAGCACACTACACGAACACTTTCCTGAAACATAAAGCCTCTTGTGAAAAGAAGTCCCTACACGACAACAACAAATCACAGACTTCGTACAACTCCCTGTTTTCACTACATGAGCTGAGGGCTGCTCTGAGCACGTGTAAACCCTCAGCTCCAGGCCCAGACAACATTACATATACAATGATACAGAACTTACACACAGACACTCTTGTAACGCTTCTTCACCTTTTCAACAAGATATGGCTTTCGGGGCACATTCCAAAGTCTTGGAGGGATGCCATAGTTGTAGCATTCTTGAAAGAAGGGAAGGACCCTTCTTCTCCCGCTAGCTATCGACCCATTGCCCTGACCAGCTGCCTGTGCAAGCTTCTCGAGAAGATGATAAACCGGAGGCTTGTGTACTTTTTGGAGTATAACGGCCTTCTCGAGAGCTGCCAGGCAGGCTTCAGGGCGGGGCGATCCACGAATGATCAACTTGTGGCACTAGAGTCGTATATTAAGGATGCCTTCGTGCATAAACAGTTCTGTTTAACTGTGTTTTTCGACCTAGAAAAGGCCTATGACACCGCTTGGCGTTATGGGATTCTTACTGACCTGAAGTCATTCGGTGTTTCTGGTAATATGTTTAACACCCTTGCTAGCTATTTGTTGGAGAGAACCTTTCGCGTCAGAGTTGGTTCTGCACTGTCAAAGGTACACGTGCAAGAAAATGGCGTGCCGCAAGGCGGAGTTCTAAGCTGCACTCTCTTCATAGTAAAAATGAACTCCCTTGGGAAGGCACTGCCGCCTACAATTTCTTACTCCATGTATGTAGATGATGTGCAGATATCTTTTAAATCATGTAATATGTCCATCTGCGAACGTCAAGTCCAGCTCGGCGTCAAGAAGCTTGCCGGCTGGGCAGACAAGAATGGTTTTAAAATTAATCCTGGAAAGAGCTCGTGTGTTGTATTCTCCAGGAAGCGTGGGGTCCACCCGGACCCAGACATCACTCTTGCGAATGTGCCAATTCCTGTGAACAAGGAGCACAAGTTTTTAGGCATTTTATTCGATGAAAAACTTACATTCATTCCTCATGTCAAACAGCTCAAATGTAAATGCCTAAAGGCAATGAATATTCTTAAGGTTCTCTCGCATCAATCTTATGGGGCCGACAAACAACTCCTGCTGCGCCTGTACACAGCGTTGGTGGGGTCCCGGCTTGACTACGGCAGTGTCGTGTATGGGTCGGCGACAAAGACCGCACTGAGAATGCTCGACCCAGTGCTGCATCTTGGCCTTCGCCTCTCATGCGGCGCTTTCCGCACTAGCCCTGTCGAAAGCCTTTATGTCGATTGCGACAAGTGGTGTCTAGGGCATCAGCGGGAGTATGTTGACCTGCTGTATGCATCTAAGATTGTGTCCCTTACCAACCATCCTTTTAATCCCATCATGAACAATACATCAAACTTGCAACTCTTTTTAAACAGGCCATCCGTTTCCTTACCTTTCTCTCTCAGAGTTAGGGAGGAGGCTTCTGCACTCACGGTCCATCTTTCAGACACGCACAAGACACCCATTCAAAATTTCATCGCACCATGGCATCTTCGTCCTGTATCATGCGACCTGTCATTCACTCTTGTAGAAAAAAATAGGGTACCCAAGAATGCAATTCTGCAGCACTTCCTCTTCCTGCAGGACAAGTACAGGTGCGCAGAATTCTATAGCGACGCGTCGAAAACTGGTTCTACGGTATCTTGTGCAGCGCACGGACCAAATTTTAGAGTAAGCAAAACAATGAATTTTCATAACAGTATTTACACGGCAGAAGCATATGGCATTTTACTCGTTACAAACCACATCATCAAACATAAAATTCCCAAGTCCATTGTGTACACAGACTCTCAAAGCGTTGTACAGGCACTGTCATTAGGAAGGTCATCTAAAAACTATGTCATAAATGCTCTTTTCAAGGTACTAATGTCTGCATATGCCTCAAATCTTGAAATAACTATATGCTGGGTACCAGGGCATTGTGGAATCCCTGGCAATGAGGCCGCCGACCAAATGGCTGGTGATGCTGCTCTCATGACTACAGTTGACGTTACAACAGTACCTTACACCGACCTAAAGACACACATCAGACGACAGCTTCGTAACACATGGCAATTACACTGGAGTCAACAAACAGACAACAAACTACACATAATAAAACCACAACTTGGACGCTACATAACTGACTCACACAACAGATACACTGAAGTCGCCCTGGCTAGGCTGCGGATGGGCCACACACATGCGACGCACTCCCACCTGCTCACTGGTACTTCGGGACCCACGTGTAGCAGGTGTGGAAAGGGCCTATCCGTAGTCCACATACTAATCACATGCAAGGCACTTGACACAACACGACACAAACATTTCCCTGAATTATACAGACAACACATTCCTTTGCACCCATCATACTTTTTAGCCGACGAACCAATGTTTTCTAGTCAACGTGTATTTAAGTTTTTAGCTGAGGTAAACTTTCTGCAGCTCTTGTCATATCATGTGTAATCACCCTGGCCCTATACACCAGCCATCTCCATTGTCTTTTGTTTTGCATCACCTTTACTTTTAGTTACATGTTTTAGTACTTACGGTGTGATGAAAACTCAATAACTTCTTCTTTGGCGCTCTTTGCCCTCGTTGGCCTTGCGCCATAAAACACCAACCATCATCATCATCATCATGTACATACTACCTAGAATGACGCCGTGGTCGTCCGTTTGTTAATCCGCCCGTTTTTTGGGTGGTCACGGTCGTGGCACCGCTCCGTCGGTACACGCGCTTGTGCTGCCGCGCTTCTACAAGTTTCGTCTCTTCCGCTCCCACCACCACGGCTCGTCGTCGTCGTCGTCGTCTTGCGCGCGGTCTGCACTCTCTGTCTGCGCGTCTCGCTGTTCATTTTGTATTATTCACTCCCGCTTGCTCCTAGGGCATCCGACACGCGAAGTTGTCGCGTTCCCTCAATTCGGGTACGTCGATTTGTGTTCGCTTGTTTATTATTTATTTATTTATTCCCGTTTCTTACTTCTTTTTTTTTCCCGTAGTTATTCCCGGCGGCAACGTATTCTCACTGTTTGTCCTCTCTCTCCTCTCTCTCTTTCAAGCTGCGCCGCGTTTCAATTTGTTCTCGGCCGCGAAAGACGCGGAGAGGGAACGTAAAACAGGTACGAAAAAAATAAAAGATAGCTCTCACGCGCCCGCATCTTACGGCAGTCCGGAGAGGTAGCTCCAGCATCGCCCCGCCCGGACGTACCGCCAAGGTGTAACGGTGCCCTGCCCCTTCCCCCCCCCTCTTTCCTTTTCTCCTCTCCATCCTCCTCATCTCTCTCTCTCGACTCTATCGCCCGTATTTGCGCAGTTTGAATACTCCCGCCCTGTTCTCTTCGCGTTTGCTCTGCACAGGCCGCCCGGGAAGAGGCGCTCGTCGGCCCTGCTGGCCTCGTTCCGCTGAGCTGTATTTACAAATTCCGATTCAGCTTCGATCAGGGGACCTGCCCTCGGCTTGTTTCTGTATATTATATAACGCACACGCATGCAGCCACGCTCCCTTTTTTTTTCTTGTTTTCTCGTTCACTTTCTAGCAGTTTTGTTACATTTGTTCATCTCCTTTTTTTCTCCTTTAAATACGCGCTCGTGTGCTCAAAATTGTGTCCTGAACCGACCCGATTGATTTTGGGTCTTCCGTCCTCGCTTTCGATCGGTTCGTCCTTTCTTTCTTTTTTGTCTTTTTTTTTTTTTTTTGTCGTCGTCTCTACCTGAGCCCTCTTCCTGTTTCCATTTCCTTACCTCTCTGTGTTTTCTGAGTTCATATAAGATACTGGTACCGAGGCTATCTCGTAAGGGCGGTAGACAGCAAAGGATTGAAAATGCGTTGGCAGGGCAGTATCAAAAGCTGGAAGGATATTGTGCTGCTTCGCTCGGAGGACATGTTTGGACTGCGGAGCTACTGTGATCTTGGTGGTATTGACACGCGCCTCAAGACCCGTTCTCTTTCCTTTTTTTCTTTTTTTTTCTTGATCGGCGAGGGTTTTAAAAGCAGCAGAACGCGTCGCAGACGCAGTGAAATGCGTGTTTAAATCAGCACTAATGTTTCCTGGAGCCTATTGATTGCGATCTATCGATCTCTCCCTGTATACACGCGCGTTCCGTGCGGCGTACATACGGCGCTTCGCTTTTTTTTTTTTTTTTTGCGTTCGTAAGGTTGTTGATCGTCGATCGATAACCACGAATCAACGACTGATATGACACGCAGCGTCGACCAAAAATCCGTTTAATATTTGTAGTTGCCTTTCGGCGCTTGTGATTGCTGTCCAACGTCCGCAAGCATTCCCACCGATTTCAGCTTCATTCGGCGTTGGAGTTCGCCAACTCTGGCAACCTGCGCCTTATAAGGGAACCGAGAGCAGTTCTCTATAGATGTTACTTCGAATAGGTGTTCCACGAATATGGCGGCTTGTTACAGTATCGTTGCGAGGCACGCAGCCACAACTGCCGGACTGCTAAAGAGTTTTAGTAGTCCGTCCGTTCTGTCGCGTACGTAGCTAGCGTGTTGACCGGGACCCGTCTGGGCACTTGTGCATTCGTCGCGGTAGGGGGATTAGTTCCGCGGGTCTGGGTCAACCCGGTAACAACGTAACCAATGGAACGGATGGACTGCTAAAACTCCAATGTCGCGACACCGCCCGGAACCTGTTGCGGTATACCGTTCGACCGCCGTGGAGCTTCGCGCCTTATACGCCCCCTCTAGGAGAGGTTGTCGTGAAAGGGAACTTCGCAATTATTCCCACCACAGGCACTACCTACTTGTAGCCTGAACCATTACAGGGAGTGGTTTGGCATCTGTTTCCGCCTCCCTCTTATTGTGGGGAAAAAAAAAAAAAAACTCCAATTTACTTGACGAGTCTTGTGTTTGCAATGTATCACGTCCGAGATTGCAGACTTTCGAAAGCACGAAAGTGCGGGTTTGTCTCGGATGTGAAAAAAAGAAAAAAAGAAAAGTCGAGCGGAAAATGTGTAGCATTTAACTTCTCGGAGGAAAGCTAGGTCTCTCTTTGCGCGCCGGTTATACTGCTCCATATTGAATCCATTGCAACACATCGAAGCGATGTTTGCTTTGAAGATAAATAAAAAGAAAGAAGAAACGGTCGGTGTAAAGTGACTCCGACACTGTAGCGGCTAAGAAACGCGCGAGCGTCCTTGGAAAAGCAAGCGACAGAAAAGGGGCAATGTCAATAGCCAACGTCGCTGAACGATATAGCTGTGGGTCGTGAACAGTGATACGCCGAGGAAAACATTCAGTGCCAAAATGGGGCCCGGACGGGCGATATCGGTCCGCTGCCCCGATGCTGAGAGATTTGAGATGCCCAAACCCCTTACAAAAATGCTTTTTTACATTCTGTAGACGTTCTGTTGACATCCTACCAACTTTATTGCTATCCTACATACTCTTACATTCTATTGACAGTCGTCTGTAAAAAGTCTACTGAATGTATGTTGACACCCGTCTGTTGACTGTTGTATGTAGAAAGTCTACTTAATTCACGTTGACATTTGTCTGTTGACGGTTGTATATAGAAAGTCTGCCTCATTTTTGTTGACATTTGTCTGTTGACGAGCTTCTGTAGGATGATCACTAAAAGTGTTTTGACACGCTTCGTCTCAAGTTGAATTTAACGCAAACATCTTTTTCCTTCGTCCTGGAGTCCGATTTCAATTAATTCATATTGGTTTTTGCTAAATACCAGGACAGGTTCACAATATTTGGGGACAAACTATTTACTTGACTTTAACCAAATTACGTTACTTTGTTTGAATCAGGTTTTAAACACACACACACACACACACACACACACACACACACACACACACACACAAACACACGCGCGCCCAAGCGCCTGCACGCACGCACGCACGCACGTACGCACACAGACACACATACTCTCTCTCTCTCTCTCTCTCTCTCTCACACACACACACACACACACACACACACACACACACACACACACACACACACACACGTATCTTTCTCTCTCCCTCTCTCTCTGCATGTATCTTCACACTTGTGCAGCCCGAGAAAAAAAAAAGTAGCAAAAGGGAGCAACTTTCACTGTTCGTACCTCGAGCCGCGCAGTTTCTCCCTCGGAACAACCAGTTCGTCCCTCAGCCGCACGGGTTGGTACTTCACGACCCGCTCGCTTTCACTCTTCACGGTGATCAACATGACTATTCAGCGGTTCCGAACAAGCGCCAGCCAGCGGCATCAACCACGCGCAACCGCTCGTCACTGTGTTTTGATTTGCGCAAGCTAAGTGCCATGCATGGTTGAAAGGAACGAATTATGCCAGTAAATATTTCGCGACAGACTACTGGACGTGTCTCCAACAACGGCGATAATCTAAAATCGCCTGCTATGCCCACCTAATACGGCCGGCGCAGATGTTTTGGTCGCTCTCGGCCAACCGCCAGCGGCGCCCCTCCCTCTTTGCGTACCTCCGGGAGAAACGCGTCAATCACCGGAGGCAGCCGAAACGCAGCGCGCAACCCATTCCAGATTTCCGTTTTGTTTAGTTACAGCTTGCAACAATAAAGTAAACATGAAGATATGTGCAATTGCTTACGTTCCAGTGTTTCGCGGTATTATATTTTGGAAATAATAACGCGTAGTTTTGTAAACATGCAATGAGAGGCGCGCCTCACCGCGGCATCGGCATCCCGCGGCTGGCGGGTATATATACATGAAGTGCACTGCTAGCATTTGTGCGGTGTCGGTGTCCTGCTTGCAAGCGCTTGTGGTTTTTCGGATGTAGTACGTTTGTGAGCTGGGGTTGTGTTGTTTGTTGTGTTGTGTTTCAGAAAGTGCGCGTGTGGATGTGTGGCTCCGCAAAATGTGAACCCTCGCAGACGAGGTTCCCGAGGCCTAATCTGTTTCTGCTTTCTTTTTTTTTCATTTTTGCTCCCACTAAACGATCTTTTAAAGGGCAATAATGACGACGTTCTATTAAGCTGTATTGACACCACGGTCTAGGAATGGCCGGCTTTTCTCACTGCATCACGTTTCGAATATCCTGTCAGAAACGCTTCGGTTAGCAACAGCGATTGAGTATAAAGTCTACAAAAAACTTTCTGTAGAAAGTCTACAGAAACGTTTCAGTTCAAACACGGTGGCCAATGGTTGACAAAAAGTTGGTAGGCTGTTGCTAGGAAGTCTATAGACAGTAAGTAGACAGTCTACTCAATGTTGGTAGCTTTTGTCGACTTTTGTCAACAAACATTGAACTCAATGTTGGTAAAAATTTTTATGAGGGACGGAATGGCAAAGAGTGAAGAAAAAAAAAAAAACATGTGGCACCGACGTCGCTGAAGAGTCGCTGACCGCGTGGTGTCGCTGTATTCGAAAAACGCTCGATTTGCGTTTTGCCTGCAGTGCAGATTCTACCTGGTATTTTACGTTCGTCAGGCTGTTTTGTGCTGGGTGTTATTTGCGCTGTGGCTGCGCATTCTTGAGTAATGTGCACTCGCTGCGCTGCTCACTTGCAGAAACCGGTGTACTTCTTGCTGACTGATATACGAGAATCTATCCGGTGGAAAACTCTTCCACTTTTGGTGTAACTGCGCTTTTTTTTTTTCTCTTCAATCCTTCTTATTTCGTTCATTTTGCCTCACGATATGCGGGTTCACTTTTTATTTCCGCCACCTCTGTATCGATGCGTGTTTCGAGGTTTTGTTTTAAGCTTGCCGCTGACGTGCAGACGCGTCGTCAAGGTTGAGTTCTTGTTATTGCCGTCTCTCGTCTTGCTCGTTCGTGTGCCGCCATTAACGATTAACGCTCTGAATATGCTCGGTAGTTCTTGGATAATGGTCTCGACGTTCAGAAATCTAGTTTAATCTTGGTTTTTTTTTTTCCTTCCCGCAGTGTTTTTGCGTGTGCGGATAACTCAATAATAGTTGTCGGCAGTGCGTACTTCGCGTCGTTTTCTGCCGTTGGCTCTCAACAACTCAGTGGAACCTTTGTGCAAACGTGAGCGATATTTCGCTCTCTCATTCTCATTTATTTTCACCGACAGCTTTGCGGGATTCATGTAATTTTCATGAAATTAGCATGCGAACGTAAGCCATCCATGGTAAGCAGGATTTTTTTGCGATAACCCGTAATGGTGCTTACGTGAAACCTCTCCGCTGCCCTCCCCCTTCTTTCTTTTCTTTTTTAAAGGCTTATTTAAGGGGCGACGTACAGCTAGAGGATGCGAAAAAAAATTGGCTGGCGATTGATACTCCCTGATGCAGTGTGCTGAAGCAGCGCGAAGTGCGTCTCAGGAAGGGACCGCGACCGGCGTCTTAGGCAGGGAACGCACACTGTCGTCCCACGCATGCCCCCCTCACGTTTTGGAAGTGCGTCTCAGGAAGGGACCGCGACCGGCGTCTTAGGCAGGGAACGCACACAGTCGTCCCGCGCACGCCCCCCTCACGTTTTGGCCAGCGTCGCGCAGACGAGCGTCTCGTGCGGTCACAGCATACTTCCCCTCCCCCACCGCACGCTTTCGGAGAGCGCTCACGCCGCCATGGCGAACCACCCTCCCCTCACAATTTCGCGACACTCTCCTCCATTGCTTCTTTTCACTACTCTGTCTTATTCGGTCTTGCCATCGTTCACTCGGTTACGACGACGACGTGGCCCAGCCCAGAGACGCCTGCCAAAGGGCTGCGCCCTAAAACAAACTGAATAGTGGTGGCTCACGGACCCCTTTTCGCACTGACCCAGTGACGTCACGGGGACTTTTCGGGGTCAGTGACTGCGACATTTTTTGACGCCTTCGGGATGGAGTTGGAGTAGAGCATGTTACAACGGACTAGTGCGTTCAGAGAAAAGAAAGATGTATGCTGTTTTCTTGGTCCCTTTAGGACCCAGCTTTCACTCTTTCTATCTTTCTCTCTTTTGTTCGGAAGTGTTTTACCCTTTCGCAAAGCTCACAACCAGCCCTGAAGCGCTCCCTTTAAGAATTATACAGTTCGCTGGGGCGTTACTTTCTTCTAGATGTAGTACGAAGTATAGCAAAGCTGCTTAGTGTACAGTGCTTCTCGTTTTAATCGGATCGGAATGTCTTCTTTAGCTTTACAGGCGGCCACTGGGGGCCCTTTCGAGTCGGATATGGCTCTCCCGGGAAACCAGTCAACTAAATCAAATGGACACGCATGGAACTGATGTTCTTAGTAACGTATAACGCACTTAGGGTCGAATTAAATTGATCTCTCCGGCGTGCCTCAGTGAAAGTGCGTCAAACAAAACCGGCCGGGTTTCTTTCCTTTTTTTTTTCTTTTCTTTTTTTTAACCCCTCCGCGGTATCCTTGCACGCACCATAAGGCCACCTGATTCGCGTGCCGTTTTGGTTTGTTTTCGCTTGGTTCGCTTTGGCAAGCTACGTGGCGGCACTCTGTGGAGAGTGCTCCAGACTGTTCCTGGCTTTTATTCTTGCCGCCTTATTTCTTTCTGTTGCGTCCCGTTTCTTTTTCTGAAGTTGTTTCTCTCTCGGCGTCGTTATTAATTTAACGCGCGGTGGACCACGTAGCGCGGCCCATCTTTCGTTGGGCGACTCTCAATTTCTCTTACAGCGCGCGTCCGCGTCCCGGGGCCGAAATTATTATGGTATTTTCTAGAAGAGTGTGGGACCCTGGTCGAAGACGGCCGACCCGGCCCGGTTTCTTGATTACAACGTAATCCAAGTTTAACCACCCTTTCCCTCCACTCTCCTCGCCTTCGCCCCTTCGTTGTTTCTTGGCATCTTTGGTTTTGTCAGCTTCATCCCGCATCGTTACTTCTCGTTATTTAGGCTCGCGTCCTGGTAGCGCTTTTTCTTTAAACGCAGGTGGGAGACGTGGGTGCTACGGGAAATAAGCAGATGTCTAAGAGGTAATGCTTAAAGGTTATTTATTTTATTTCTTCGTTCTTGTTCATTCTCGTACCGGGTGCTTTCTCTCCGTCTCTCTCTTTCTCTCATGCTACACTCTTAAAAAAAAGGTCGGGGCATTCACTAATGGAATACTAACCCAGTATACACTAGGTACTCAGTAACTGGATGTAGTAAATGTAGCACTGGTCAGAATTACTAACCGAAGCAGGCAGTAAGCACCCCTACCCCCACTAGTAAAATCCCAGCCATAGCACTCTTCTGAGCTACATGCGTTTACTAACTGACCATGCACAACCTGGTCATAAGCACGACCTTAATCTTGTGCTACTACTTCCCACACTCAGTTAACTTACTAACCATGCAGTTGTTAGTGGCAGAGCCTACGTACAAAACTGCGGGGTAGTAAGGTTCGTATGGAGTTAGTAAATACGGCCGTTACTACCTTTTTACGACCTTTTTTTATTAAGAGTGGGAAAGCGTCGCAGGGCATGGCTATGACGTTTTAGTTTAGGCATAGTCGAGTCAGCCGGGACGCCGGATAACTTTTGAAAGTACCCGTTGCCTCCAACGAGCGCGTGTTCGGTGATTCCAGCGAAATTGCGGTGTTCACGGGTCTGGGTATATATACTACCGGCATTTTCCGGCACTTACACACCCATTTGTATTTCTACTTTTCCTCCCGTCTTCCCTGGCTACAGCTAGAGCGGATTTACTTGCGGTACACAGGGCTACACCTTGTGCGTGCTTTGCTTTCATTTTTTTAACCACTAGTTTAACAAAACGGAGAGACTACTTTTGGTTCAGATTCTCTCAATCGGCTACCGATGCCCGCTGGGTCGCTCGGAAATGGGTGACTTAGTCGAACTTTGGTTTCGTTTTCAAACGTCGTCGACGAACATTGACCCGTCAGTTTTAGCTGCGCAGTCGTAGCGGCTTGAAGCGTTGCAACGCTTGGGAAAGTGGTGGGTATAGAGCTAAAGCTGTTCCGAGTTTATCCTGGTTTATTTGTCGCTCCCGTAGAGCCCGCCGCTGTATCTTTTCCTGTACCGCTCGCCTGGCACATAAAGCTCTGAGACGCCCGATTAAGAAAATTCACTGGTATAGTTAAAAGAGAGAGAGAGAGAGAGAGAGAGAGAGAGAGAGAGAGAGAGAGAGAGAGAGAGAGAGAGAGAGAGAGAGAGAGAGAGGGGGGGGGGGGGGTCTTCAGACATCTCCCCGGCGAGAAATTGGCGCTCTTGACAGGCGAGACTTGCATGCGCACTCGCTACTTAATTCAAAACGCGCTCCGACTCCGATAAAGTACTCTTACAAATACGGTTCTCCATTTTCCGCGTGTGGCCGATGCGTATGTATCTGTACCTTAAAGACTTAAAAGCGTTCTTCCTTTTTGCTCTTACGTTCCGACATTCTTCGGGTCAGCGGACGTTTATCTGACGGCCGCCTGTCTCTTCTTCCGTTACGACACAAAACGCGCGCATGGTTGCAAGATTGACTATGACAGTAATGTACAGGAAATAGAAGTCATTGGCGGGGGAGGCCCCGAGCGGAGCTGAGCGGATCAAAAAGAATAAGCGCTGCTGCCGGGGTGGAAAGAGAGTTCTATTAAATTCTTGTCTTTATACTCCGAGCGGAGGTCGGTGGCTTAATGGCAGAGAAATAAGAAAGCTACGTCTCTCAACAAAGCCGTCCAAAACGTCGCAATTTATGTTTTTAATTTTAAAGGAGGGTTAGGAATGATGATTCGGGCTTCGTATTCGGCCATCAAAGCCCCGCCCGCCTCTCTTGCGCCTAACTGGCGTCCCCTCCCTTTTCCGGGCTGAGCCGCTTAATGTGATTTTCGAAACCGACCTTCTTCCTTTCCTTTTTTGTTTCAGTACCTCCCTGATTAAAACGGTTCGGGTTTTCCAGAAAAGGGCGGCAGCTGTTACTTTGTGCTACGCCTGCTCCCGGGACTGCGTCAGCGCTAAGTGCAGACTTGCTTCATAATATTGAGACATTTGTTTCCTCTCCGTCGCTTTCGTGGAGCGTTTTCTGTCGATGTTGAAGAGAACTTCGGGTGGCGGGGCCCCATTCTTCTTTTATGTTGTTATCCGTGCTTTGCGAAAGCTCGGTTTAAATATTGGGAAGCTGGCATGAAGCTTTAGGCTGTTGGGCAATATGGGATTACTGATTCTTTTTTTACTAGTTTGTCGGCTGAATTGCACCATTGAAAAACGAATATAACGCCATCGTACTACATTTCAGTACACTTAACTACGGAACTTCGTGAGGCTGTTCAATGTACTTCACAGCTCCTCTGTCTTATCAGTCGAAGCAGCTGAAAATGTAGTAACAAGTCCGATCGATGTTCTGTGACGGATACATTTTTGCTCGAATTTTAGCAACACCAAGGCGCTGCTAGAAAATGACGAAGTCGTACTGGCACATTTCGAACTCGAAGGCGATCGAAAAACAATTCGTTAAAATGGATAATTCGCTGTGGTGAAACGTTCGATTTAAACAGAATTTTGGGGGACGTTGAGTCTATTCGATACAAGCAATACTTCGATAAGTCGGGGTTCGATATAAACGAGTCCATGCTGATCCCGCGTGGCGTCACAACCGGTAGACATACCTAAGCGTGCGACGGTCTGTCGTGGAGGATAATTCGCGCTCGAACGTTCCGCGTAAAATTAAAAATAAAACCTATATGTTGAGGCTGTTCGATATAAGGAATAATTTCAACGATATAAACACGTTGGAACAAATGGCGTCACGTCCGGTAGACAGTCCCGTGGATTTGGGGTGCGTGATTGCGTCCCCGGCTCGCGACCAGCTGCGCTGTCGGGCAATTGCCAACTGCGAAAATTCAGTGCAAACGCAGAAATTTCGAGGTGTTCACACTGTTCGATACAAGCAGCGATTCTAAAAGTCGAAGTTCGATATAAACGGTTTCGTGGACGATTTGCGCGACTGACGTCACATCCGCTGGCCAGAACCCGTAGACCGGCAGCGCGACTGCGTCCCGGGCTCGCGACCGACTGCTGTGGCGGCGGCGCTGCGAACAGTAGCCGAGACCTTCTCTCTGATATCTCTCCTCGGTCTCTCTCCCCCTCTCTCCTTCGCGCTCTCTCTCTCAGCCGTGCTGTGTGCGGAGCTTGGTGACGCCGTCCTCTTCGTTGTTCTTAGGGGCGCTGGCCGCGCTTTGCTTGGCCGGAGGAGAGAGAGCCGATCGGTGCCTGCGCGGCTGCGGCAGTCGGCGCTTCGCGTCCGAAGCGTTCCCTTCGCGTGTGCCTCGGTGCTCGAGCCCCACCACGTTACTCGCGCTGCCAGCTTCCTCTCCCTCTCATTCTCGTCTGCGTGCTCTTCGCGGCTCGGTCGTGGGCGCAACAAGCTTCTCCCGTGCCTTGTTCTGATCGCGCACGTTGTTTTTCCCCCGTCTTCCGGTCGTGAACTCCGAAAGACCCGGTGTGTGGGAACACAATGTTCGTGCCACCAGCGACCTGAGTGACGAAAAGTTGGTCTCGTCCACCGAAGAAACCGCCTGTTGTCGTCGTCGCGGCGACGTCCTCACGACATCCTCGGCTTGTTGTCTGCGGCTCTTGTGCGGCCTTACTTTTTTTTCTTTCGGTTTGTTTCTTTTTCTTTTCTTTTTTTCGGTGTGAACGGCGCGATGTTGAGCGGCGCACTGGCTGTGCTTCCGTCGCCCTTGTCCGCCGTCCGAGTTTTGGAATACTGCTACTGCGCCGTCGTTGTTGCTTCTGTTGTGCCTGGCAGTGAAGCCGCCCTCGCGTCCCGTGGATGCGGTGCGAACCGGCTGTGAAGGCGGACTGCGGCACCACGTGAGTTGGGCTGCCTGCCCTGCACTGCCGTCGTGCGTGCGTGCGTGCAGCCACTGTTTGCTCTGGCTGCTGCTACTGCTGCTACGCTTAACGGACGCGCTAGACTGCGTGTGAAAGGGTCCAGCAACACAGAACGCGTGCGAGTGAGCTCTTGAACTGGAGTATGCGTCTGACGTCTTGCCTTTGGGTGACATTGAGCTTGTATTCATCGGGAGGCGGAATTAGTGCAGTGGAACCGCGCTAATCAGCGTGCTCGCGGCGTTAGTTTAACTCAGAACGGTGTGTCCAACTACCGCCTTGTGTTTGGATAGCTTTGCGATTGTCGTTCTAAGAAGGCTGGATAAATCTGGCGGTATCGTGCTAATAATCTGCGTACACGGTGCAATTCGGGATTCGTGTCGTCTAGAGGAATTTACTCGAAACCGCGGCGTACGGATAAAGGATGAGGGGAAAAGTTACGCCCGCATTTTTTGTTGTCTTAATAGTCGATCATTTCGTTGTGACAATATGACCACTGGTCTTGGCACCACTTACTTTGGCATCTTAATTGCATTGCCAGGTATAGCTCGTTAACAGAGCGTTTATTTTTTTCATTACTTCGGTGCTAAGCAGTCATCAGAAACGTAGCAAGGGCGATCGAATCGTTCGTTCGGTTTCGCAGTCGGCTAGGTAATTGTGCGTTTCTTCTCTGACGTACAATCTAAGTATTTGTTCGCTTTAGTGGCACTGCAGCTTCGGTTGATTATCTGTATTGAATGAGGCGTGGGTAAAGGTTTGCGTTTATTCGTTTACCCGCAACGTCACGGGCTGCCTCTCAAGTATTCATTAGCTGCTGGTTTGGTAGAAGTTGCACATTTCTGTGTTGCTGGCCCTTGATCGCCCTTCACTGTTACCGCGCGGGGCTCAAGACAGCGAGACAATTGCGCTTTGATAAAATGAGCGCACGGGAGCTTGTTTATGTGTAAAAGCACGTTCAATAACTGGGAAGAATTCGCGCTCGCGGTTTCTGGCATCAGCCTCTCGGAGTCGCGGTCGGGTGAAAAGTTGACCCACTTTTGGAGTACCTGTTCATGATTAGAGTACGGTGAACAAACACCGCGGGTGGAGTTGGGCTTACCGCCCCGTTCCCTCCCCCCGTTGGGTTTGCGCGCAGTCCTCTATTCGTGTCCCGTTGTCGGCCTTCGCCGCAACCTAATGACAGTCAATTCAGGTGCGCCCGAGGCGTGCGTCAGTTGTGCCCGCTCTCCCGGGAGCTACCACTTCAGGGCACCGGCGGGGGCGGCTGGGTGCTGCGCTGGCCACGTGTTCTCGCCGCCGGTAGCTCTGCAAGGGAGGAAGAAAGAATGTAGAAGAAAGCCAGGAAAGTTCACCTGGCTAGAGCCTAGTTTGCCATGCTGCAGAATGTAACAATGTGAGGCTTCTGAAAAGTGTGAACTGCCGACGACGGCACAGCAGCTTAATGCGGGCGAGTTGCTTCTGCGTACTTCAAAACTTGGGGAGCGAAAAAACCCGGACGGAGAATAAGCGATTACGGCAGTCAAGGCGCCACTTCCAATTGAACTTTGTTTTCTTAAAATCCTGCGTTTCTTGACACACCCATTGGGTTAATTCTGATGCATAGAGGCTGTCTTATATTCCTGCTACACTAGCGTCCGCATGGCATTTGACTCAAATGCGAAGTTGTGCTGCTCCACTGGGCTTTGAAATGGCGTTCGGCTGAAGTGACATTCGAGACAAATGAGCGCCCAGAGAGACTATTGGGGCTCTCACATGCCATTTCTAGCACTCTCGCGCACGGCGTTACAAGGCAGCATAAGCAAATACATTACCGGTGTACTTAAAACAAACAAACTATTCTTTATTAGGGGACTTTGTTTACTTCTCGTTCACTTAAATCGTGACATCAAGATGTAATAATTCCGTACTCTCAGCACCAGTTTGAGCAAGCGACGAACCAGTGTGGCCAGACAGCACAAAAAAAAAAAAAGAAAACCTCCATTGCGATTCAGAATGAAGCGAAAACCGTGTCAAAGCTTACGTTATTGTCAATTGGATATCATTTGAATGCCAAAGACTGCCGCTAAATTTGATTCTTCCATTACTGTGTAACAACAGAACTCGACAGCAGCAGTGTCATGCAGCACGGCGAGCGATTGTTAAAGCTTTCAAATGCCATCGAAATTGTAGTGTAGCACGGCGGATTCTGAATGGCATTCGAAGCACCCCATTTGAGTCAGATGACATTTAGTTTAAATGACATTCGGACCCTAGTGTAGCCGGGGTATTACTCGGAAAGATGTCAGAGTTCAGTTATAAGTGATGCCGTGACTGTCGTAATCGATTATTCTCCGTCCGGGTTTTTTAGCCCCTTTAGGTTGTAAGTATGCAGAAACGGCTTGCCCGCATTAAGGTGGACTCGCGTGATCGCATTTCTATGGGGCTTACGAATTGATGACCCACGTTCTTGAAAACCCATCGTGCACCAATACGAAAAGTTTCGCAGGTCCGAGAAAATGTTCGTAACGTCCTAGTTTGCTTATTTTAGCAATGTATCGCTTTTTTATACCGAAATAAAAATTAAACAACCAACACATTTTAGTTTAGCTAGTTTTCACTAGATGGCGTTCGCGGTGCGGCAAGCGAGAATTTTATCTTTATTTCAGCACAGAAGGAATATACAGTCCAGACCGCTTACAACGAACGTATCGGGAAACGGAAATCAGTTCGTTGTATCCGTTTTTCGCCTCATCTGGGCATAAAATGTACGTGCACACACGCTAACCGGAAACGAAGGTTTGTTCGTTATAACCGGGATTTCGTTAAAACCAGGTTCGCTATAGGTGGGCTGTGCTTTATTTCTAAAATAAGCAAACTAGGCCGTTGGGAACATTTTCATGGACCTGTAAAACTTTTCATATTGGTACACGGTGGGTTTTCAGCCCGTGGGTCATGGACGAGTAAGTACCGTTGAAACGTGATCAGGTGAGTTCCCGATTTAAGGCGTTTTATCGTCGTATATCTCTTGTCCTCGTCTGCAGTTCGCACTTTCCTGAAGCTGTATTCTGAGTGGGGGCAGCACCTGAGACACGTGCGTTTGGACCCGTGTCAAAGCTGAGAATTGTAGAGTGCGCTGCGCGCGGCCTAGCTAGAAGGTCGGAGTTTCCGAGTAGCTAGCTGTCCTTGGCTGACATCCCTAATTGGTCGTTTATTACTGTCTCGCTGTCTTCGGACTCCTCGCCGTGTTCAGTGAAGCGCGACGCGCGCTCGTTTTGTTAGCTGTGCTCTCTCGAGCGTGTCATCTTTCAGCGGAGACGGCCGTGAGGGGCACGGCTTCGGAGTGCAGCGGTTTTTTCCGCCTTCCTGAAGCGCTCTAACATCGTTCTGGTTATTCAGTAAGGCCTGGACTTGGGCAAACGCACTGCCCTTATCTACCGGAGCAGCAACGGGCTTCACCGATAAATATCCCGCGAACTCGATTGAACTCTCTCGAGTGCGAGCGAACCTGTCGTATCTGCCGGATAAATTTCGAAGCGAACCTTATGCGAGCTGCGTTATCAGTGTCTGGTTCTGAAATTACTCACGGAGATAAATTTTCTGATAGCAAGCTTACTTCTGGGGCGGTACATTCTGGTGGCCGCTCATGACAGGATAACTTCCATTACGCCTTGCGTTTAGGCGCATTGAAAACTCCGAAGCCCTGCCCCTCGTTCTCGGCAAACTTGTAGTTGTAGTCTACATAAGAGGTAACGCAGTACAGGCATTTGTTTGTGCGCTTACTGAGCCTGCGAAAGCATGCGAGTGTCACGTGGTGTGATCCACGTGTTAGTAGTGTGGTGTGGGGCATCGCTTCTGTGTGGTGGCATCGGTGGCATCGCGCTGTGACCGACCCGTCCTGCCGCTTCGGGTGGCTTAGCGAAAAGTGGCCAAACGTATCAAGAGCTGCATCAACGCGATTACGATCGTCGCGTCGCTCCCCTGGAGGCATTGAACCTTTCTTGAACGTTTTTTTTTTTTCCTCACTGTGCCCGTTAAGATGGCGTGCCCTTAAAATATGCTTCCCTGATAACTTGGATGAATATTCGTACGGGACGTGTGATACACGCGATCTCTTCCTTTATCGCGTTCTATTAACAGTTCAATCCACGCATTCTGAAGGTCTGCCTTAACTGGTAACATTGATGATTGCCTGCGGCTTTTGACCCCGTAGTTGCGTTTCTCGACGTTTCTTTATTTTTGTGGAAAGTCACCATGGAAAGTCGCCGAAGTAGTGCATTGCCCACATGTTTCCATTCTCGGCTGTACGTGTCCTTTACCCCTGCGCAGCTTTCGCAAGCTGCCTCAAATCCGCTTTCATCATACAAGACGCTGCAAATCCGAATCGTCGGCGAATGATCTGACGCGCGGCCGCACTCTAACTTGCGATTTTGTCCGTTCCCGGCTTTTCACTGAAAGCAGCTGTTGCCGCCGAGTTTTGGGGGACAGTCTACGGGGAAGTTTTTTTGTTTGTTTTTGTTTTTTACCGAACAAAACGGGAATGGTTGAAGGCGCGAATAGGCAACCCTCTCCCCCCCTCCCGCTGCGTTGGCTCAGTGGCTATGGCGTTGACTGCCGAGCACGAGGTCGCGGGTTCGAATCCCGGCCGCGGCTGCCGCTTTTCTGGTGGAGGCGAAAAGCGAAAACGCCCGTGTGTACGAGCTTTAGGCGCACGTTAACGATCCCCAGGTGGTCAGAATTAATCCGGAGCCCCCTCCACTACGGTGCGCCTCGTCGCCTGTGTAGCGTCGGCGCGTTAAACCCTACAATCGACAATCAACCCTCTCCTCCTTCCCCCCTTAAAAAATGGAGTGCAAAAAGAGCGTTCCTGTAACTTCACCCAATTCCAGCAAAAAAATTTGGTTGACATAAAACTTGTATGGTTCTTGAGTACATCCAATAGAGGGAGAGAGAGATGTACTTTTTATTCGAGTGTGGTCTCTCAGTGTGGTTTATTAGGGCTATTGTTTAACCCGAACACGAGCTGTTTTCTGCGGGCCTGCGCTCCACGCTCTTCGCATTCGGACACGGGCTGACTAAGCCACCCCGCGTTGTGTCGCCGCTAATGCGCGGACACCGGAGAGCATGCATCATCAAGGGCTCTGTAGGCCGCTCAGTGTTCAAATTCCGCGCCGCGTCGAATAATTCGCTCTTCAGTTGTCATTCGAGGCCGCTTCTGACGTGTCGTCTCCTCTGGGCAGCGGTCCGGGGAAGGCTTCGTTATTATACGGCGTCCTTCCTTGCTGGGGTCCTTTTTTTTTTTTAAGTCGCCAACAGTCGGGTAACCGATTGAGCTTGGAAACAGTGTTCTGGTGTTGTTTTGTAGTGTTTGTCGAGAGGAACGAGGGATGGTGTTCGGAAATTTTTTTGTTTAGGAAATTGTTTTCCCGTGTTTGGTGCAACGGATCGTACCCATTAGCTGAAACCGAAATTTAAAAAATTGAACCCCCCCCCCCCCCCCCCCCCCCCCCGTCCAAATAAAACATCTACCCCATCATGCACCCCTCGGTCTGACGACGATTGTTGAACGCAAAGCTTTTTTGAGATAGATTCTTTAGTTGGCCAATCTCGCACTGCGAGTACGCACCACTTTTCTAGAGTACCCCCAGCAACTAGCGGGGGTCCACTCCGTAGGCGTAGCGTTCGGGTTTGGGGTTTACGGCGCGAATCTGTACGAGCTGCTGGGCGTCCGCTTCGACTATGCCGAAATGGAGCAATCTGATAGACGCCGGCTTCATGACGCGGTGGTGTACGCAGGTTCGATTCCGGCCACGGCAAGCGTTTTTGTTTGTTTGTTTGTTTCACCTCACCCACAATCATTCATCATTGATAATGATGATGATGATTGATAGTGGTATCCCCTTTGTAGCGGGGTGATGACGCGTAATCTTACAATCTTACAAAAAAAACTATAAGGAAACTAATATACATATGTTATACACTCTTCGTTTAATTATCGTCAGAGAAAGTTGGCTTTCCTGCAGGGCGTATTGGCGTACACCGTCATCAGTGAGGGCACTAAAGCTTCGCTTTAGAAGCGCTGCACGAAGTCATGGATATCCCAAATTCAAGTTGCGTTCATGTGCAGCTTCCTTTTTTGTTTTACATTGTTTCCCCCACCTAAATAATGCAAAAACCACGCCTTAGCAACTGCTTATGCGGTGCCTTAGGTTCCCGCTTTAAACTTCAGCTTTTTGCGTTAACGACGCATGAACCATTTGGCCAGGAGGCGCTGCGTGCTCGAGGGTTCATACCTGTTTCAAAATTTACGACTGCTTGATAAGCCTTGTTATTGTGGTAGCTACGCGGAAAGTTTCACGTGGCAGCTTACTACTAACAACTGCGCCCCGTATGTATACGCAATACGCCACCCAGTAGACATTGTTCGAAGGCCTTCGAAAAGGCCGTGTTCCACATATATTATGCACGTCGTGTCTCCGCATCTACTATCACTATACGATGCAGTATTTATTACTTCCAAACTAAGGAGTATAAAGTATAGAAGAAACGTAACCCTGTCTGGTGCATGCATCGTTTAGGCGTTGGAGGTAATTTGTACCACTTTTAGTAAGCGCCTGCGCTTGCACCTAAAGCGTACGCCTATAGACTTGCGATGCAAATGGAGGTGTACGTGAAATACCTGATGAGCTCTCCCTCGGCACCATCAGCAGCGTTAAGCTAAAGAACTGCGTACGGTTGCTTGTTACCTTGCACGTCATCTAGCCTTTACTTGCCTATGCAAGCTGATGGCTATCTTCTCCCCGTGCTGATGTAATGGTGGTAGTTTTCCTTGTCTTACAGAAACCTTCTTCTGTACGCATGGTTTTCGCTCCTCTCGGTACAAAGCCGCTTCCGCGAAAAGCCAAGTCTCAAGAAAAGTCGCGCGTGCTCCCGTGGCTTGCTTCCGGGTGTGCCTTAAGGCCCCGACGTGTCGCCTCCATTCTTCCCTCGCCGGCAGCTGCACTTGCGGCAGCTGTGTTGATCCTTGGACAACAGCGGCTGGGTGCGCGCACGCGGATCGTATGCCCCGTTTCTCTTTTCCTGTTGTTCGGCCGCCGCTGCTGTGCCATACCAGCACGGCGAGGCTTAGCTTTCGCGCTCAAAACTGCTATGTGATTGTGCCTTGCCCGCTCCGCCTGGCCAACGCGGACCGTGCTGGCACGTTAGGCTTCTCGTTCTTGTGCTTAGGTCGCTTCGCGTTCCCTTTCCGTGACCACATTGCGCGCCGAATTTGACGCCAACGAACGCGAGACTATGCGCTAAATATTATGTGATTTCCTGAATAAGCTTTCGGAGCCGTCTTTTAGCGCTCCTCTTGAAAATTTTTGTTATCTATGCGTTGTGAAGTTCCGTTTCTGCGATATGCATGCTCTATTTGTTGCCCACGCAAGCTCGCACAGGCCGTGCCTGTTTGTTAGAAAGCGCGTCGTAGATAATTACGAGCAATCTCGTTTGCGGCGCACCCTCGGGGAGCGTTGCCCGCCCTGGCATGTCGGTGTGGCGGTTTTACCGTTGTTCCGTCTTGCGCTGTACTAGGCCTCAGTTGTGATTGACTTACGTTGACTGGTACGTGACTCTGTTTCGTACATCGCGACGAAATGAACCGTGCAAGCGCTGTTTAGATGCGCTAAGTAAGTTCGTTCGCGGAGCTATTTTTGGGCACGCCTACGCACGCACACACTTTAGAAGGGCGCACATTCAGTGAAAAAAAAAACGGGAATTTGCAGTTGAGAATTTCCGGATGTAGGTTTAATAAGGCGCTCTGATATACGCTGATCTCTTTGGTGACAAAGTAACAAATCTTACATGAAGTATCATGGCTGAAGGACCTTTCCTTAAGCGCACTTCCGTGTATACGGCGGAAGTTTGAGACATCAAGCGTTACAGATGGACAGACGGGCTTCGTCGCTGAGTCCACGTAGAAATGCTTACGCATTTAAAAGAAAAAAGCCTGTGAAATATATTCTTACTACGCTGTTGGACTGGGAAACCTACCGCGCAGGTGGTGATTACGCGTATCGTTGGGGCCGTAAGTGTTAGCGGTATAGAATTTACCCGCGGGATTCACTTTATTCGCGGCGTGCGGGTCGTTGTCATGCGAAGTGAGTGAGCCTTTCGTGCCTTCCCATTCAGCTCATTACGACCGTTCTGCGTAGCATCGCTTATTACGGCGTACTGGCGCCGAAGCCAGAGCGATTACAGCTTCCACCAGCTGTGCGCTATTCCGCGCCGTTCACCCAGTTTTATGACGCAACCGTCACGACACGGGCCGCTCGCGGTGCTTGCTGCATTTAATCCTGGCTTTCGCCTTGCGCTGGAAGCGACCGTCTGTACCACGTGTATAGGTTTGTGGAGAGGTTGGGCTTTCTTTCCCTGGCGCTACCTTTGTTCCCACTTGTTCGCCGTTCTCCGCTACTTTCGCAACTGGGAGATCAAGCATCTGTTTCAATTCTGTGGAGCGCGTAGTAACAGCGGGTCCCGAAACACACGCAAAGGCCTGCCAGAAAGTGCACAAGGCGTTCCCTAGGGTGCACTCACGCTCGGCCCTGCAAATACTGGTCGGCGTGCTAACGCGAACGGGCCTGCATAAGCTTGTCAGTGTTGTTGCCACCCCCTTGCGACATACTAGTGCGTCGTTAGCATAGACGCCGTAATATCCTTTCCCGCCGTGTGTACGGCATTGGGCCAGCCCTTGCTTCATGGTATTACGGTTTTATTTTCTTTTGTCGGGTGGATTTCCCCTCCTAATAAGGTATGAGCCGCGAGCTCGGGAACGTAGCCAGCGCCGCCGTGTTTGCGTCCCGAGTCCACACACTCGAGAGGACGGCGTCTCCAAGTTTTCCCTAATCTCCTCTAACTAGAAGCGCATCGCGGGCTCTCGTGGAAAGGGGTATAATCGCCGCGTCTTGGGCGGTGACACTAGCCTTGGGGATGTGGACAGGTAAGCCGTGGCGAGAGTCGGTTTCGGGCGGATCTCTACGCTCGGATACCCGCTGGAACTTTCGGGTTTTTGCTCTCCCAACAACTTTTTTTTTTTCATTTTGCGCAACTACAGCTTAGCTGCACCAAGGCTCTCTCTCTCTCTCTCTCTCTCTCTCTCTCTCTCTCTCTCTCTCTCTCTCTCTCTCTCTCTCTCTCTCTCTCTCCTCTCTCTCTCTCTCTCTCTCTCTCTCTCTCTCTCTCTCTCTCTCTCTCTCTCTCGCTCTCTCTCGCTCTCTCTCGCTCTCGCTCTCGTGTTTCGGCCGCTATATTGCGTGCAGGCTAATCCCCGGGGATGGTGCTTGCGCGATGAGTTATCGCGCCCCCGCCCTGAATCGCTGACGACGACCACGCGAGATGTTCGGCCGCGCAGGCGCTCCGACGCTGTCTGTCGCAATGCTTCTCCCCGGAGGGGCGTCGCTGTATGCGCTGGTACGCGTTGCTCAAGATTCGTTTCCGACTGGACGCTTCGGTTTCTCAGTTGTTCGCGTGATGCGCAGTGTCGTGGGTATAGTGCGGAGGAAGGACTTTGCGCATCCATCTCCACCACTTGTGTGCGCTCTGGACTGTGAACTTTATCGGCCTCCGACACCTTGGAGGAGCGAATCGAACGAACCGCCCGCTTGTTGCTAACATTGCAAAATCACGTGAGCAAGTTAGTTATTTGAAATTAACGCGGAGCTTCGTGAAAATCTGCTTCTCTTTACTTTTTTAAGTTCACGGCAGCTCATTTTTCGTTTATCCGTTTGGCTCGGCTTGGTTTTTTTTTTTCCGGTGGCAGGCGCCGGTTAGCCGGACTTCCGTTTTTCCGCCACCCTCCCGTGGACGTTGTGCATTTTACACTGCTATCCAGGCCGAAGACAGCGTGAAGGTCTGTAGGAGCTGAGCATAGTTTATCCAACGGGATATCTGCTTAGTTTGCTCTTAACAGCGCAAACCTTTGCCTGTGGGGGGAGGGGGGCGGTGGTGAGGGGATGTATTCACCGACTAGTACACCTACCTGCGACCTTGCGGGGCCGTAGGTGGTGTGAATTACGGCGGTTATAATTACTTGATAACGCATTAGGATGATAACGCCTTGATAACGCCTGTTCGGTGATGCACCTATTATCGCTGTAAAGTGCTTGTCTCTGCACTCTGTTCCTGACGCGGCACATTTTTTCATTAAAAAAAAAAAGATAAGGGCAGCCGCACTCAACTGTATCGCTTTCTTCTTTTGTTCGAACAATCGCGGAGCTCCCCGAGACCCCGTTGCAACGAAGCGCCGCAATCGTCCGCTGTTCCCCGGCTGTCAGCGACACGCATACGGCTTTTCTTTTTTATTGTTGATGATTGTAGGGTTTAACGCGCCGACGCGCCTTTTTTATTGGTAACTGTATTGTTGCCGTTTCGCGCTGACGACCAACACTGCCTGCGTCAGCCTCGGTAGCGCTGCTCGCGCAAGAAGAGAAGCAGCAGCCACGCAAGGCACCGCTGCACAGCGGGGAAGCCCAACTGGCGGTGAAGAGGGAGGCGCGATGTGCGCGTTGTCCCCTGCCTGCTCCAGCGGGTTGGCGGCTATTCGTCAGCGTTGACGGCGGGGTTTGCGACGGTACGCGGCGCAAAACAATTATCCTCGCGGCAGCTCGATGACCCAGCGCCCCCCCTCTCTCTCTCTCCAGGCCCTGCGTGTCGCGCCACTCTGTGTGGCGCTGGGTGAGGAAAAGGGTTGAGAGGAGGTGTTGGGGACACAAAGGCGTTTCCCCGCGGGGCTCCATTAGCGGCCTACCGCGGACCAGCAGGGGCGCCCGCTGAGGACGCCAATGGCCCGGATTACGACCCCCCCCCCCCCCCCTCTCTCTCTCTCTCTCGTTTTCGTTTCACCCAGTTTTCGCTGCCGTCTAGAGTTGCGTTCTTTATTTTTGTTCTTTGTTTGTCGGTCCTTTGTTTTGTTTGCTGCCCGTCGTCGTAGACGTCCGCGACACTTGTCGTCCATCAAGCTCTCTCGAGCTGACTGGACGCGCAGCTGGGGCGAAGGGTTTCCGGGGGCTTAGTTGGTGCCCCCCCTGCGAGTTCTTCCTCTCGCCTTTGTTGCCTCGCGTCGTTTCTCGCCACACTGAGACGTCGCGAGATTGGCACAGGCGTCATCTCGGGGTTCCGGCTTCGGGACAGTTCGTTCTCTCGTTTCCGGTTGGCGCCGATTCTCTTTGTGTGGGTAGCTCTGTGTGAGCCACGTTTGTTCCAATGGCGTGCCGTGCGACTGATGCCTGCTAGCAGTAATGTTGAGCGTTATTGCGCCTATCCTGGAGTACACAGGCGCTGTGAAAATACCCTTTAGATCCCTGTTCCGCCAGCCGTAGATGATTGGAAATTTAAGGCAAAAGCGACCTACCGTTCCATTTCTCTTTGCACGCTGGCTGCCGGCTTTGCAAATGTATGGAAGCACGTTTCCACAGTCGGCCAAGATCAGGTATCCGTTGGTTCGAACTCTCTCCCCGCCCCCCCCCGTTCACTCCCTCTCGCTTGCATTGTGCTAAGGATAAGGAGTGCGCATCCGACCTCTCCAGCAAGCCCAAACCCCGCGTGATGCTTTAGAAATTTAAATTTCTAAAGGAATTCAACTATTGCGAGTATTCGAAAGCATCCACCCCCCTCACCTAGGGCCTGTAATGACGATGACAATTAGGCATAGTGCGTCTCATGACGTGCGTACCCTCTCGTACCAGGCATACATCCTATTACGCCTGGAAAAAGTTTCAGAGGGGATCTACGGTTTAAGGCCCGTTCACACTTGCGACGAAAGCGACGGGGATTCCGTCGCTTTGTAGCCGCAACGATCGTTTTTTGTCGAATCGTCGGGACCAATTTTCGTCGCGCGACAGCATTGCCGTCGCTTTCGTCGCAAGTGGGAACGGGACTTTAATCTGAAACTGTGAGCCCCGATAGATTCGTTTTGCGTCTATAAACCCGGTGGCACTAACAGCATCGTTTGGGTTGCTCGTCAGCGCACGTGTTTCTCTCTGTCTCCGCCCCGTCCGACGCGCTGTTTTTTTTTTTTTTTTTTTAATTCCACGTTATGCACAAGCCAGCCCCACGTTTTCAACACGTCTCTCGCTATCTGAAGCGCCGCAGACCGGGGTTGTTTCCGGCCGTCTCCCGCGCTTGTCATTTTCGGCACGTGCTCGAGCACATCCTTCTGTGGACACGCGCGCTTTTGAAATGTGCTGTCTCGTAACCGCTGCGACGTGCTATCTATCGGCGTTTTGGCACAGTTCCGCTGCGGCAACCCACTTCGCCGGATGATCAGCCTTTTCGCGGGAATCTGTGGTGTCGACAGTAATGCGCGAACAGGTTGCAACCCTATACCAGGAACTATGCCGCGTCTGCTGCCGCCCTGAGCGCTGACAAAGGCGCCTCAGCTGTCTACGGACTGGAAGTTCGCGTGCGAAGCGTAGCTCGGCAAACCAGCTTACATCGACAGTATGTGCGATCGGGGCACCGAGAGAAGGATGTTGAGAGAGAGAGAGATAATACTGATGAGGTTAATGAATACTGATGAGGTTAGCCCCACAAACGGCGGGGCTCGCTACTTCAGAAGGAATGAACATAGCGAGGCGAAAAAAGAAAGGAAAGGGGGGAAGAAGTGCGCAGCAACAATGAAAAGCGGGAGAAGAAAATGAAATCAGTTTGAAGCGTAGAAGAAATATACAGCACTAGGAGAAAACAAAATCAGAGTATCTCAAGGTTAAAAAACCTCGATTACTCCCGAGTCAGACAAAAAAAAAATCGTCGATTCCTCTGTCGTAGGAATCAGTCAAACACGAAAGGTAAATCTGCAGCTGAGCATGATTTGCGGTCGGCGGGCTGTCTTGTGGGTGTATGTTCTGGGGGAGCGGCGTCCTGCTGGCGGGTCACTTCGGCAAAGGTGTACTGGCGTCATTTCCGTGACGGATATGACGGCAGTGAAATCTTGGTGCATCCCGGCATAAAACACGTTCGTGTTAAAATATAAAAACCCAAAACGAACAGCCTCAAATATAACGTACTCTTTGCGAAAGGTTGTCTTCCCCGCAAGAAGACCCTTTGTGCAGGGGTGCACCCTTTACAGGCCGCTTGCTTCGTTGTACAGGTGTCACTTCCGTGACGGATATAACGTCAGCGAAATCTTCGTGTATCCGGTAACAAAACACTTTGTGTTAATAGTTAAGGCCCCTGGTGTCCTTAATGCATTGCAGCAAGTTTAACAGACGTCGCTTCGTGCTCCGGCCCGACGATGTCCACGGACAGTCAGTTATAATTCGTTGCTAGTGCCGGCTACCCACTGATTTTGTAGCTTCCGTTTGGGTTCCCGGTAGGGTGGCTAGCCACCCCATTCGCAGACCTGAGTACCTTCCATTTGAGCGAAAGTAGCCGAGGGCTGACTTCGTCGCGTCCTCCTGTTTCTTCAGAGCTTGTGTGGCCGCGTCAGCTGCTATTTGATAGGAAGTAAGGGCGCTAAGGCGCTAAAGGCGGGGCGCATGTAGAGGAGGCTTCGTGAACATCCTGATGTGGCGGAGCGTTTTATTCACAAAACGTGACTTCAGGGCCTCTCCTGGCTGTTCTCTACCCCGTGCTTATGTTGTTTCCTCGACCACCAAGGCTGTGGGTTTCAGGGCCGTGGTTGTCTTTGTTAGATGAAAATATTTTCAGTGTGTTCGGAAATGCATTACCTCGTTTGCGGCGTCTGCTTCACGCGGCGCAGCCTGAGTTAAAAAAAAAAAAATCATTTTGTTTTTACCACAACGAAGCTGGTTCCCTGAAATCGGTTACGCTCTCCGTCCGCAGGTGGATGAGGTAGAATTGTATTTGCGAACGAACTTTCTGGCCACATATGACTCTAACCGCTACTAAGCCCGATTGCCGGTTTTTATGAGGTTCGCAAAACTGATTTGAACGTCTTTCGTTTTATTGTTTCCTGTTATGAACGGTCCATAGCATCTGCAAAAGAAAAAAAAAAGGGGGACGGGGGGCGATGCTGCCGCTTCGCGCGCTTGAATACCGTTGACGATCTCCGTTCCGTTGCTTTTGGGTTGCTCGTTTACTGGTTCGGTTGTGAAGGAATGAATTTATTGTTAAAATTGAAAGGAAAGGCCACCAGCAGTCGTACTGTCTCACGTGAGCGTGGGGCACCGGAACGCCTGCTGGTGTGTAGTTGTGGGGAATGGGGAAAACAGGTGTACAGGAAAGGGAGGGGGGTGAGAGGAGGGGAGTATACATATATATACAGGAGGAATAAAGACATATATGTACAATATATATATACACGACAATGCTAGGAACACTGAGACCCTCTTCTTTTTTTTTTTTTTTTTTGGGGGGGGGGGGGGGGGGTGGCAACGAGTTTAAAGAACCCCGCTGTAAAGCCTCAATAACCTAGGGTTCTGGGCCCGAACGACCTGGGTTCGAGCCTCAGCAGTGTCGTCATTTTTGCAGTACCCTCTATTTTTTTTTCTTTTTACTATAAAGTATTCTCCTGGCTTAATTCTACGCATTTTTTTTTTTTTTTTTTTGTAAATAAGGGTGATTTGGTGTCTTTCAGATCGGTGAAGAGGCGGTGCACGGCATAGTCACACGTTCAACTAACGTTCATGCCCACACCGGAAGTTCCTCGTCTGTACCCATCTCGGAACAGAATATCGCATGCGTGCCACACTGCGATGAAATGCGTCCGGCGGAAGGAGCGTTTCCCGCAAGCGCTCCTTCGACTGAGTCACACCTCTTCGTCTTGCAGTCCCAACGTCGCGTTGTCTTTATGCGTTAGCATTTCATGTCGAGACAGAAAGCGGCGTCCCACGGGTAACTATTTCGGATGGGCATATCGGAACAGATCTGTGGATCCTCGGAGCGTACTGCGCACTGTGCGTCTTTCTTTTCAGTGATGTATGAAGGGGGTTTTGTGCCGTGTGTGTTATCTGAGGCGCTTCATCTCCTTGCATTCATGAGTCAACTCCGTGCGGGTGCTCAGTTGGGTTATTTTCCCGCCGAGCAAAGCAAGAGCCTTAATTTTTCTTTTTTTTTGTACCCCATTGGCTTTTCATCCAAAAGGTTTTGGAGCCTCGGCTTCCTGTTCTTTTATTTTAACACGTAAGTGTTTACACGAAGATTTCGCTGACGTCATATCCGTCACGGAAGTGACGCCTGTACAACTAAACTAAGCAAGCGGCGTATAAAGGATACACCCCTGCACACGGGGTATTCTTGCAGGGAAGCAACCTTTAGTACCAAAGAGTACGTTATATTTAGGGTGGTTCGTTTTCGGGTTTTATATTGTCACACGGAAGAGTTTTATGCCGGGATACACCCAGATTTCACTGACGTCATGTCCGTCGCGGAAATGACGCCAGTACACCTTTGCCGAAGCGACACGCCAGCAGCCGACCCGCAGATCACGCTCAGCTGCAGATTTCGCCGCACATTTCGCTTTCGTGTTTTAGTGATTCCTATGACAGAGGAATAAACCACAGTTTTTCTAATCGGCATTAACCTGCTATAGCCTAGCTGTTGCAGGGTTGTGGGTGCTCCCGTTTTTAGTTATTGATTTTATTTTTGTAGGGGACATTCATTTGTTTCCCTTATATTCCCCCCATCTGCCTTGCGCCGGGTACCAGCTTTTCACAGAACTTTTGACACACGTTACGTGCGCGGATGCAAACGCACGTGTCGGAACTACTTTGCACGGCGTAGGGTTGGCGGCGGCTGCACGCAACTCGGTTGCGCAGTAACCCGGATGGGAGAGCTGCTGTAGGCCCTGACGGGGCCCGAGCAGCAGCGGGGTCGCTGGTCGCCGTGGGTCCCCGATCGATGCGGGTCGCGGCTGAAGTCTGCGGGCGGGCGCAGCGTAAATAACGGCCGTCCTCGCATACGACTCGTCAGGTCCGCTTGTCTTGTAATGACCCGCTCCAGTGCGCGCACTGCTGCCGCCGCTGCCTCGCCTAGCGTGTACTCCGCGCTACTGTAGCCGCTGCTTTTTGCTGCGCTGCTGCGCCATGTTTGTGCTGCTGTTCTGGTGCCGCTACGCGTCCCCTGTTCCGGCAGCCACCAGCATCGACGCCGCTTTCTTCGCCGCCGACGAAGGATTTTTCTTTTTTTGTCGTGCAGCTACGTGGATCAACTGGCGACTCTATCGAGCGAGCCGACAATGCCGTCGTCCGCTGTTGTTGTTCTTGTTGATGTTGTTGTTTTTGTTGCTTTGTCGTCTCCCTTTTCTGTTTTTGATTATCGGTGGTTGGCTGCTTGCCTTGCCGAAGCTGTGGCGCGTTCTCTTGCTGCGATGGGGCGCTGTTCTGTTTCCGTGGGGCTTCCGTCCGCTTGAGTTCGGAGCAAGTTTTCTATTTTCCCCGACCCCCGTGGTTCGGTATACTTTTTGTTCACGTTTCGCTGGCAATTTGTTTCTTGCAGGAAGTGAAACCGTGGTCGCTGAGGACTCTATAAAAGTGTATATATATATATGTATATATATAGAAAGAAATGCTGGCAGTATTTCTGTATTTCCTAACGAGCCCCTCATTTCCAAACCCCATGTGTGTGTGTGTGTGTGTGTGTGTGTGTAATTATCGGATCAGAATAGGAAATGAGGGGCTCGCTGAATGAAGGCTCGCTTATTCAACTTAAACAATTATAGTTTTGAAATGTTTGAAACAACTGGTGAACTGAAACTGGAGGTCGTGGGTTCGGGCCCCACCCAGCGAGCATGTTTTCCCTACTTTCTTGCTTTGAAGCATTTAAAAACAAACTATATCTAAAATTTCAGGAAGGATAAATGACCAGCCACATTTTCTTTTTTGCTTTCCTTCTCTTTCTCTCTCTCTCTCTCTCTCTCTCTCTCTCTCTCTCTCTCTCTCTCTCTCTCTCTCTCTCTCTCTCTCTCTCTCTCTCTCTCTCTCTCCTCTCTCTCTCTCTCTTTCTGTATGTGTGCGTGTGTAGGTGTCTGTGGGAGGAGGGGTGGAGAATTGAACGAATAACCTTTTCATTACGCGTGCAGTAGTATCTACATTTTACTTAGCACAGCATGCTTTGTGACTTTGTAGACTCAAATCGCCTGAATATCTGACGACCGTTAGTATTAAGACATCTGAAGTCAAGTGCGCTGTGCCTCAAAATGCCTGCACGGTGTCCTTTACGTCCATGCAATTTTCGTCCATTCTTTCCCGCTGCTTTCGGTGCTTCGCTGTCTGGCATCCCATTTTCACTGGTGGCCGTTTTCACTCAGCTCGAGCCTGACATGTTTAGCTCCTTTTGTTTTTTTCCTCAGCTGTTCTGTACGCGTCTCTGCAGTTCAAATTCCACGAGGCCTTCTGCGCGAAAATGAGCGAAGCGGCGTCGCGATGAATATTTACTTATTCAGCGCTGCTTTCCCCGGAGGCGAAAGATTTAAGCTGCGCAGCCTCGCTTCACGCAGTCGCGCTTTAGTCCGCAGTCTAGCGTTCCTGGGAGCCTTCGTCCCTCTCCCCCCGCCCCCCTTTTTTGTATTTCCCGCCTCGTTTTCTAGCTGGAACGCGTGCGCCGTGTCCCATTCTATAAATTTCCCGAGCCTCATCCTCATGCATTAGTTATCAGGGGCTCATGTCACCGGCGGAGCGGCGCCAACCCGCTCGTTGTGCGATGTTCTCTTTCCGCCGTTTCTTTTGTTGTAATTCGTGTGCCTCTGGATGTCTGCAGGGAGAGCACGTGACTGCTCGCGACGCGAGGTGCTTTGCCGGCCGAGCTGTGTATCTTTACAGGGTACCGTTCGTTGCCGGTGCAGAGCGAACGAGCCGCGCTAGGTCCGTCCGGTTTACTCCTCTGGCGAGCGAGAGAGCCTATTAGGCTTAATGGACCAAGCACTTCTCCCTTTCTCCCCCGTTTCTTCCCCGTTGCCGTCCCGCCTTTTCCTGTGCCCGATCTGTTCGCGTTTGCCACACGGAGGCCGGCGAGTGCAACCGGGTTAGGGCCGCCACCGCGGAGCAACACTTCTGGCCCGGCTCTCTTTTTGTTGTTCTTTTGCCCTTGGCACCTCTGCTAATCCCCGAGTCATTAGTCGGTGGCTGGCACCTTCCGGCCTGGTTGCCTCATCGCCACGTCGTCCCCCCGGTCCGCCATTTTCGGGCCCTGTTTGCGGTCGTCTGCTACCTTCTGGCAGACGATCCGAAAAAGGCAGCCACCGTGCGCTCCTTCCCGACACCTGGCGGGGAGTCGAAGTGTGCTTATTACTGTCCCTAACGACCTTTGGGGACTCGCCCTCCCGCCGCCATTAAAGTTGTAGTGGAACGGGGCCTCCTACCGGGCCAAGTTGCGAGTTGCGCGTGTCCTAGCTGCGAGTCTTCTAGTTTGTGGGGGTGCCGCGTTGCGTCATCTGTCGGCAATTAAGGATCGTCTGCGCGCCGTCCGGAGGCGTTTCCTTGCCGCTCGCGTCCGAGCGGCCAATTTGTCCCCAATTTGCGCTTGTGCGGACGGCGCCGGCGCTCGCGTGTCCGCTCGCGGTCGCGTGAAAGTGCGGGGTTGCTCGGAGAGTTTAGTTGGCGGTGCAATGAGCACCCGGGCGGAAAGTTGCATTCCTCGTTTTTTTTTATTACTATTCGTAAGTTCACGTGGAAGCATGGTCCAGCTAACCTCTCGTGAACTTTCTCGTCCGGGTCATGGCGGAGCACTTCGTGGAATAAGCGAATATCGTTTAAACAATCGCCGGGTTGTTTGTTCCGTGGCTACCTGGGTATTGGCGTTGGTGTCAGCCGGTTAGTTATGCCAAGAACGTTGTTCAAACGAACCCTGAACACTTTTTTTTTTTTTCAACTCTTGCTTTTTGCTTTGAAGTGCTTTTGCGCATCCAGTACTTCGGATTGGGGATGGTGTAGAAACTTGCTCAGATTATTTTTTGTCACTTTCTTGGTCTTAACATTGTTTGGGCGCTTGAGTGACGTCACTCGAGCTATAACCCGCTTTCCATAGCCACTTTAACGAAGAAATGAATACGAAATGCAACTTAGCTCAATTTGAACGGGTTGGCCTTTGGTAACTCACTCATCTCCATATGCCAGCCACGAAATACGTTTCATTAATGAAAAACCGAAAGAAGTACTGAAAGAATTTCAAATTTCGTGCTACAGGGACTCAATATGGCCAGGAGTAGCGTGATAAGGACAAGGTCTGAAAACAGTAATCAGTATGTTAACTGCACGGTAGCGTTCAAGCAGCACGATCAAACGGAACTAGAGACCAGCTGCGGCCAATCGCAGAAATAAGATTCTGTGACGTCTACCGATGTCGTCGGAAAACGGCCGCGGGGAGTCGTCAGTGCTTCATCCTTTTTCATCAGTGGCTAGATTATCTGTTGGAAGATCGCAATAAAAAATGGCGTCGCTGTAATGGGGACAACCGAACTTGTAATTTGTTTTCATGCGCCGTTTAAAGAAAACCGCAACATAAGCAAATCAGAAGCTGTAACACGTACAGCCACGATCAAAAGCTTGCGGACCAGGAAAATGGCAATTTTAGGTTATTTCTCTTCCGTTAGCAGCCCGAGAAACTGCCGTGTGCATGCGATATGTCGTATAGTTACTGAAGTAATGAAAAATACGGTTTATAGCACCCCGGGCTGCCGTGCGGCAGAGAAATAACCCAAAATTGCTGCTTTCGTGGTCCGTAAACTTTTGCGGTTTGGTGTACATGCTGCGACGAACAAATCCCGCAGTGCCAGTCTGGGCGGGCGATATCTGTAGCTCTCGGAGTGGTTACAGACACAAAGGGAAGGGTGAAAGTCTTTACCGGAAGTGTCGCAGGGTGTCTTTAATTCGCGGTGTTCTTGAATTAGTTAGGTTTTATCACGCTATACTTCCCACCAGCAATCAAGCGCCAGCGTTCCGTTGCTATACGGCCAAGTTTTACTCCTGTTGAGAGAATTAAGACCCAGACTGAAGCGAATCAACCCCCTCCCCTCTGGTGACCAAATTTTCCGTTCTTCCGTTAATTTTCGTGTTCGCGGCAGCGTGAACAGGGCTGCCTTTGCTGACGCGTGACCCGCCGATTGTAATCCCGATTTGAGCGGCGTGGTTGAGTGCCCATCGCGCTAAAGTCGCCTATGCTAATGAACTTGATGCTCCGGTGATCGTGGGCGCGTCGAGGAAGCCGTCTGACCGCGCCGTTGAAAATGTTGTCATCGCTGCGTGCCGCTACGGACTTTCCTCGGTTGGCTGATTGCAGCGTGAATAAACTAGGTTTTTCTTTTTCGTTCATTCCTGGGCTAAAGCGGGGCACACGTACGAACGTTCGACGCCCTTGGGATGCCAGGAGGTCTCCATAAATGCTCGTTCTAGCGTTTTATTTTCTTATTGCCTCCGTAGATTTTTCTGAGAAGTGCAATGCAGGTTAAAAAAATTGCAAACAAAATGCGCATTCTTCGATATCGGCCTGAGGGACATGTTCTACGTACGGTTGTGTGATTATGGCGTCGCGAAATAAGTCACCGGCCGAGTCCTTTGTTTCCTTTGGCCGCAGACCGAGCACGTGGCTTTACTTTAGATGGTGATTTAATTCGTTTTCAGGTTCTGGCGTCATTGGGGGATCGGGAACTCAGTGATCTTGGACACGCCTCGAAATAATTGTCGCGTTTGACCGTGTTCGTTATAACTGCACTTCTTTATAAGCGGCAATTTATTTTTTCACTGCGTACTCCTCCGCTGCCGAAGCCTCCCGGCGGGGAAAGCGAATTGTTAGGGGCTTGCCTTGTCGTCGTAGCTCGCTCGCTGGACCCAAGTAGAGCCAGACGGCGTTCCGTCGTCGTGGCGTCCCACAGAGGCTTCGAAAACCAAGCGGTTTATATAGTCATAACGGTTCGAACCTCGTGTACCGCTGGCGCTTGTCGTACGCCACTCCGTTGTTTAGCCCTAACAAAATTGCAGGTACATTTGATGCAAGATATACGTAATTAACCGGCAGTGCCCGCCTTCATTTAGTTCGGAACGCTCGTTGGGTTGGTTTTTTTTTAACGATAGTAAGCGAAAAAAATGTGGCAGTGCAACGCCAGCACGTGCCGGAGGAAAAGCAAGCAAAAAAAGAACAGAACTCTCGCTGGCGCAGCTCAGGCAGGGGCGCGCGAGCACTGTGAAGGCGGGGTATTTGAAATGCATTGGGTGGCAGCAGTGAGCGGATAACGGCGCCACAGCCCACTATCGCGAATCACTGCTTTGCACTTCCGACACCTTTCATATCGAGTTGAACGGCTTTAATATTTTTGCAGTAACTGGTCCGCTGTGACCCAGTTAGTTGGACTACTTGTGCACGCTTCGCTGCTAATCGCTTTCGTCAATCTGTGCTTGCTCAGCGACGCTTCGCATTCGCGCTGTTGCAACCGCTTTTTGGCGCAGCATGAATAACGGCTACGTCGACGAATGTCCTGGCAACCCTTGCACGCTTGGAAGCGCGTTGCGGAAGAGGTTGGTCGAAAATTAGTCTTTGCGCCATCGGGGCTAGGTAGGGCGTGGAGATTCAGACTGATGGCTGTGAAGCGTTCAGTAACGCCCTGGTGAGCGACCGAAAACAACTCGAACTTAAGAACAAGGCCGGACAAAAAAAAAATTCTCTAGACATCTCTACTACCTGAAACCTGAAGCATGCAGTGTATAAGTGCATTCTTTGCGTTCTTGGCGTTTTTGTCAACGGATATGAAGCCGTTGCTGTACAAGCCTCGCGTCTTTTAAGCACGAAGCGTTCTAGCACTAGGCGTTGGAAGACGAGCGTCCCGGTGTTGTTTTAGCATTGCGTTACGTTCTAGCGCGAGGCGTAAACGAGTGTCCCGGTGTTTTAGAACCGTGACTACATGAGATGACGGTTACGACGACGACATGAGACGCCGACAGCCCGCACCCCTAAATGGATTCGCTCCTAAAAATATTCCTCGCTCGTCACCTGTGGACGGTATTTTTATTTGAAACCCCTGTGATATATTAAAGTTAAGGACATTTTACATAAAAAATTTCTCTCAAACGTAAGGATCAAGGTGTTGTGCTGAACACGTGGCGTTGCGGCCTTCTTGAGTGACGGCTGACGTTGCCGGTACAGTTTGAAGTTTAAGTTTGGCAGTCCGCGCTTCAGAGCACGTCCATGTAGCTGCTGCGTTCTAAGAACGGCGTAAGTCGGGGCGCGTTCAGTGTGGAGCACAAAGCCTGCCGTTCTGCAGTCAAATGGACATGCTGTAAAAGCGCTCTGGTTATTTAAACAATAGCTTGGGGACTCAAGACTAAACGGCCGTTCAAACTTGCGACTGGAGAGGTAGAAGCCACGTGATTCCTGTCGCTTTAGTCGACCGGCGATCGCCGTGGTCGTTTGTCTCGACCATTTTTTGTCGCCGCGACAGAAGTCGCGCCGCTTTTGTCGCAACTGTGAACGGGCCTTAAAGAAGTGTTACACCGGAGCGCTGACTAGCGCGGCTCTTAAGCTGTTGTTTTTGAAGAAGCCATGCGTACCCAACTAGCGCGAATTACGCCGCTAAGTTTGCTTTAGTACTCGGCATTTGGAGGAAACTCGTTTAATTAGGCAAGTGGCATTTAGTTTAGTTATATTGGCAGGAGTCCCGCAGTCACGTTTGGGCGAAACCTTGAAATCCGCTATTTTACGGCTCGAACAGTGAACGCAGTATAATCAGTGCGGTGAGTAGTCCGGCGTCCGACCGGTCGACAAGACTAATCTACGAAACGGTGCAAACGCAGCAAGTATAGAGGAGATTAGACGGATGACACCTCTCGTGTTCGTCATAACAGTGTTCTTTTCGCTGTGTAAGCAGACTTATCGATTCCACGTCTCTGTGACACCCCTACAGTACAATAGCGTTTTCCCTCAAGCACGGGTTTTTGTGTTGCTCTGGTTTCCTCTTTTTTTTTTTTTTTTTTTTTTTTTTTTTTTTTTTTTTTTCTCCCTACACGGTCGAGTTTGCCTTGCGAAACAACTGATGAAGCGAACACGAGAAGCGACAAGCCGACGAGTGGGGATTTCATCGCCGCCTCCGGGTGTCGAGTGTCTTGAGGAGGAAGTGCAGTTGAACCCATCACGTATGAGTAAGTGGGGCGGGGAAGAAAAGTTATATCAAATCTCGAGAATCGCCGTGCCGGAAATGAAAGACTTCACGTTGGTGTATAGGTTTTCGTTTCGCTGCCGGTGATTCGGTGGTTGTTAGTTTTTCTCTTCCTGCCGTTCGCTATTCGAAAGACTAGCTCGAGACGTCGAGACTGTCTGCCAATGACCCCCCGTATCGATTTTGACGACCTCCCTTCTTTCGCGTTTCCTTTCTTTTTTTCTTCTCTTTTCGCTTCGCCTCTGGAGTTCATTCTCTAGGCATCTTCAGTTCCTCCGTATCTTTCGTCCGCGTCTGTCGCTTCTTTCGAGGATGTCCTCCGAGGGACTCTGCTCCTGGGCTTCCCGCTTGCAGTTGCGCCTCATTAGTGATGTTCACTTTACTAATAATTAAGCTAAAAACCACTAGTCCTCTGTCGGAGCTAGTCTCTTCGGGGCAGTGCCGTGACCTCCTATCTGGGAAGGGAAATAGGCATGGACGTAGGTAAGACAGATAAGATCCGAATCTTAGGGGGAAAAAAGATGAAACGGTGCTATTTAGGTACTTGCTTTGGGCTGTTTTCTTTCTTTTTTTCAATGAGTTAAATGTGCCGTTTATAAGCGCCACATCTGAGAGCGTTGTCTGAAGGAAAGGCATAAGCAATGGGCTAGCGTTTTGTCTGCGCCTAATTTTCTTTATTTTACTTTATTTTCTTTAATTAACTTTATTCACCCTTTTCAGTTTTCCCACCCTCTGTGCTGTTTGTACTCGTTACCGCGTTGTAGCTGCTAATACCCACGAAGATCTTAAACCGTGGCTGTCATGTACCTTTCTTGCAAATAGACGTAATTTCGACACTAGCAATGACTGCCATTACTATATGTCGCTGCGTATAGCTCGATGGAAATTTCCCTATAAGCGATGATTGCATTGCATCCATCGAACAGTGTCCATTCACTGTATACTCTCTTCTTGCTATAAATATATAACACGGAGCAGAGAAGAAAACAGCTTTAAAAGTTGCGCCACAAGTCGCGCATGCCTCGGCTACGCTATTTCGACGGTTGCGTCCTCCAGCCCCCAATTCACAACACTAACGATCCTTCCTCGCGTGAATTTTGAGGTACCTCCCGCTGTCGTTCTCCCATTTGCGACTTTCCGTTCCGTCAACCGTACAGAAGCGGCCGGCCTATACTGCATGGTACAGTGCGTCAATTAAGCATGATGATGGGCTGCACACTGCGCCTAAATAATCTCAAAACTACAGTTATTCACAAGAAGAAAAAAATGTGTACAAGCATTGATTTACAAATCTGTACAAAAATTATACGTTTTAAAAGAAAAGTCTCGAACCCAGGCCGTTACAAAGCCATAAGGTTCCATAGGTGGGTTCTCTTTAGCATTTAGTCACAAGAATGTTGCCAGTGCTGAAACGAAACCGTAGATGGCGCTACTTGCTTTAGGGTATACAAAACGGAATGCCGCCTCCCGGTCCTTGCTACGAGCGCAGCGGATATGCTCTGTCCACCGCTAATGATTCACGCGCGCACATTCCGACAGTGTGTAATCGAAACGGGTCGCCTCCGCCGCCTGGACAGAGCGTCTCGTCGCGCTATGATAATCTCCGATTCATGAATTCTGCTTGCGCCGGCCCCGCCTTGGCAAATATGCATGAAAGACCGCGCTCGTTTCGCTCGGCCCTTACTGGTAGGGTTTCAACAGGACAGTGAGCAGCAGCGGCGGCGGTGTTGTTTATGCATGCGAACGAGCTGCACTTTGGCGACTTCTTATTCCGCGCGTACACCGACGACGTTTTAAGAGGTGAATTTGCGAGCGGGCTGTGGATGTGTCTGTTTGAACAGCGCGCTCGTTGTGAGCAGCCAGCACGTCGAACGCGGGGCGGCAGTTCGCGCTGTCGCTATATTTGGGCGGCGTGATTCATCGTAGGCCACCCGCGTACACGCGTGACGGCTTGCTTCCGAAATGATTCAGCGGTTGATTGATTCAAAAAAGAAACGCGTCATCGATTTCTTTCTTTGTTCTTTCTCGCGTATTTCTCGTGATTGGCTGTGCCGAACCCCCCCCCCCCCCCCCCCCTTCACGTGGGGGGAATAATGCCGCAGGCGAATAGATCACCGTTGGTGCTGTATGTTGGAATTCATGTGCAGTACCACTGGGATTGTTGTGTCGTGCTTACGGCGGGGGAGGTTAGCAATAACGAATTACTGCGCAAACTGCGAGAATAATCGATCGGCATTCTTTCAGGTCGCGTGTCGTCGCCTCGCCTTCCACCTGAATTGTCGTTTTCCGTGACCAGCCTCGGAAAATGTTTGGTTCTTTCTCCTGTCACTCTAATGCTAGTGTTATTCTTGCTCGTTTGATTGTTGCACCTAAAGAACGAGTAAAAGTGGCACGAGTCACACCCGTTGAAACAAACAGGCGAAGAGAGAACTTACTCGCCGCGGTGGCTCAACGGATAAGGCGTCGTGCTGCTGAGCACGAGGTCGCGGGTTCGATTCCCGGCCGCGACGGCCGCTTTTCTTATGGAGATGAAAAGCGAAAACGCCGTGTGTACGAGATTTCGGCGCACGCTAAAGATCAACAGGTGACCGAAATTAATCCGGAGGAGCCCTCTACTACGGTGCGCCTCGTCACCTGCGTTGCGTCGGCGCATTCAACCCTACAATCAATCAATTGAACGCAGAACTTTTGCTGACATGTGCGGCCCCGTAAAAATCAGCCGTGCGTACACGACGCGCTTGTTGAAGCGTTTACAGAAAACTTTCTGGGGTCACTAGCATGAAAGCGGAATTTGCGCAAGGACATTATCCTTTCGTGGGTATTCAAATGATCCCACTATGTCGTGAGCGATGTCTTCTTATTTTTCTGTCTTCCTGGGTCTTGTCGTCTGCTTTTTTTTATATATATATGTTGGTTTTATCATTATCGCGGCAGCCTTTATTCCACTTTTTCTCTCCTCTCGATGCCTGGCAGTCACAGCACTTGCCAAGGCAGTCTGTGACGTGAACCGTTTGGTCACGAAGTCGTGACTTACGGCGAGGAGGCGGGTGTTTCCTTTGACTCCATTTTTCCTTTGACTCCATTTTCCAGCCGTCCGTTTAATCTGTCCACTGCTCCTTTCCTCGGCTTCCTCTCCGGTGTCCTTCGTTTCAGAGCCCCGCCCCTGGGCACACACTCTCCGCCGGCGCCTTTCTTTGCTGGTGAAATTGGGAACCAGCGCGTGGTTTTAGTTTTCCTCGGCGCTCTGTCTGTTCTGTCCCGCCTTCCCCGCCTCCCCTTCCTCTTCTGTTTGCCGAACTCTTTACGAGGCGGGCGCCCACTTACGCGCCCTTCTCGAGTCGTATTAAATGCCCGGAAGCCTCGCTGTCCTCCTTACCGTGTTTGCGGAAAAGCCTCCCGACAGTGTTCTCTGCAACTACATCATGTCCGGGTGTACATCCTCCGCCGGTTTTCAAATGTCGCTTATTTCCTTAATCATTAATTTTAATCGTGCAGCCTACGAAAGCCTTTCCCATCGAGCGTGGCTGGGATGTCTCAAACGAATACTACACCGTAGTGGCGAGATCGTAGCATGGTTGCGCCTTTGTAGTGTAGCAGGGCGCGTAGTCTGCCACCATTGAGGGCTTCACCCCGTTACAGCTTAGAGGTCAGCCACCATAGATGCTCCACGAGTAGTGATATGAAATCTGGATTTCGGAAAGATACGGTTGTCCGAAACAAGCCATCGGTGTTGTTGTCGCACAGAAAACAAGTGTAATAAGAAACAGAGGATGAAGCGTGTACAGGACAAGCGCTAACTTTCAATAATTGGTTTATTGCTTTCGGCAATTACTTTATTGAAAGTTGGTGCTTGTCCTGTCCACGCCTCGTCCTCTATTTTTTATTGCGCTTGTTTTCTGTGTGGCGATGAACCAACACGCCAAATCTTTTCCCTTCTGGTGTTCTTGTCACGTCCCAGTCCTCAAAAAACAAGGTCAACGGTCAAAAGCTGAGACGGAAGATCAGAAACTTCAGAATAAATGCTGTTTGGAAGAGACGCCACCTGTCGCCTGGGTTATACTTCCCTGGTACTTCAGCGAAATGGTGCAGCGGATGCCCTCACGCTTCGCTGCTTTGCCCTATTTATGTTTGTACCGCCAAGGAGGAGCCTTTTCCCGTGAGGCTCAGCGCGCGTTCCCGTTTATAATCGCCGCCGCGGCTGCCCATTCCTCATCCGTCTCCAGTTGCTAATTGCAGACCTCGTGCTCCGTTGCCCGGGGGGGGAGGGGGGGGGGGGGGGGTGGTAAGCCCGTGGTTGGGGACGCGACCTATTCTGAGCCTCCGAGTTCCGAGTCACGCACTTGCGGGGCTGTAGGGTGGGACCGGAGGCGAGCCTTCTCGACGCCGTCCAGAGATATTAAGGCCCTGCGGTCGCCTCTCACAACCCCCTCTCCCCACATCTACCCCTGGAATATTGTGAAATATTTTTATCATGGAATGTCGCGTAACCTTGGCTTGGGGTAATATATCTTCAAATTTATAAGTACTAATATCCGCTTCGACGTACTTGTAGTAATCATGATGAGCTCCGAGCGGAATGATTGCTGTCGCCTGGTAAGAGAGAACTGTCCGTAGGCCTGCGTGGGTACGTGACGAACTGTCCTCCGTCGCAACTTTATCTGACGTGTTGTAGCCTCTTTCTAAGGTATAGTTAGATATGCGGCGAAGGCCTGAACGCGTGCAAGGTGGCTGAGTTCTCCGAAAGAGTTTCTGGCGTACCTCGGTGGTGCCGCATGTGTGTACGTTGTTGAGGAGAATTTCTGGCTTGTTTTTCTACTCGCCATGCCGCTGGCTTGCCCCTCCGCGCGTAAGACTTGTTTCAGATAACTGTGCAAGACCTGGGTGTTCATTGGGGCAGCATCGACCGTATCTTGTACCTGGTCGGCAGTAGGAACAACGACTACACTAGACCAGGTGGGCAAGATTACATTTTCATGAAGAATAATTAACAAAATGGGAAGAAAACAGCCGGCAAAGCGGTTTCATTTTTTTTTTTTTTTTACGGAAAGAAATGAGGCGTGTGCTTAGGCGCGAACTTCGCATCTTTGTTCTGGAAGCGTTGTTTGCATGACCTCAATGAATGTGCGCGTTCGTGGAGGAAACGCGTATTTAAGGTATGCGTTTGAACGAACTCGCCCATTGCGAGCCTAAACGCGCGTAGCTTGTTTCCGCGTTACTTACTATTAACCGCCTTGCTCGCAGCAGTGAGATGTGAGGACATGCTGGTCCTGCCAAACCCCCGTAATGAAATAAACACCTCAGGATTTTCTCACCTGGAATTTGTTTGTTTTGCCATTTGCGGAGGTGTTGGACATGCGATAACAAAAGCGCCATGTAA
>NW_027526407.1:48442154-48524812 GCF_048455015.1 Haemaphysalis longicornis
CTATTCGTAAGTTCGCGTGGACGAAAGCCCAGCTAGCCTCTTGTGAACTTTCTCGTCTGGGTCATGGCGGAGCACTTCGTGGCATAAGCGAATACCGTTTAAACAAACGTCGGGTTGTTTGTTGCCTGGCTACTTGGGTATTGGTGTTGGTGTCAGCCGGTTAGTTATGCCAAGAACTTTGTTCAAACGAACCCTGAACACTTTTTTTTTTCAACTCTTGCTTTTTGCTTTGAAGTGTTTTTGCGCATCCAGTACTTCGGATTGGGGATGGTGTAGAAACTTGCTCAGATTATTTTTGTCACTTTCTTGTTCTAAAAATTGTTTGGGCGCTTGAGTGACGTCACTCGAGCTATATCGCTGCTTTTGGGGGGCTGCCTTTCAGTTGCCGCAATGAACGCTTTCCATAGCTACTTTAATGGGAAATGAAGACAAAATGCAACTTAGCCTCAATTTGAACGTGTTGGCCTTGGTAACTCACTCAGCTCCATATGCCAGCCACGAAATACGTTTCATTAATGAACAATCGAAAAAAATACTGAAAGAATTTCAAATTTCGCGCTACAGTGACTCAATATGGCCAGGAGTGACGTGATAAGGACAAGGTCTGAAAACAGTCATCAATAGGTTAACTGCACGGTAGCGTTCAAGCAGCGCGATCAAAAGAAACTATAGAGGCCGGCAGTTGCCAATTGCAGAAATTATGACGTCATAGCGATGTCACCGGTAAACGACGGGGAGTCGTCAATGCTTCATCCTTTTTCCTCGGTGGCTAGATTATTTGTTGCAAGATCGCAATAAAAATGGCATCGCTTTAATGGGGACTGTTTTCATGCGCCGTTCAAAGAAAACCGCAACATAAGCAAAGAAGAAGCTGTAACACGTACAGCCATGATCAAAAGCTTACGGACCAGGAAAATGACAATTTTAGGTTATATCTCTCCCGGTAGCAGCCGACAAACTGCCGTGTGCATGCTTGATGTCGCATGGTTACTGAATAATGAAAAATACTGCACATAGTACCCCGGGTTGCCGTGCGCGGCAGAGAAATAACCCAAAGTTGCTGCTTTCGTGGTCCGTAAACTTTTGCGGTTCAGTGTACATGCTGCGACGAACAAATCCCGCAGTGCCAGTCTGGGCTGGCGGTATCTGTAGCTCTCGGAGTGGTTCCAGACACAAAGAAAAGGGTGAAAGTGTTTACCAGAAGTGTCGCAGGGCGTCTTTAATGCGCGGTGTTCTTGCATTTGTTAGGTTTCATCACGCTACTTCCCACCCAGCAATCAAGCGCCAGCGTTCCGTTGCTATACAGCCAAGTTTTACTCCTGTTGAGATGATTAAAACCCAGACTGAAGCGGATCAACCCCCTCCCCTCCTCTGGTGACCAAATTTTCCGTTCTTCCGTTAATTTTTGTGTTCGCGCAGCGTGAACAGGGCCGCTTTGCTGACGCGTGACCCGCCGATTGTAATCCCGATTTGAGCGGCGTGGTTGAGTGCCCATCGCGCTAAAGTCGCCTATGCTAATGAACTTGATGCTCCGGTGATCGTGGGCGCGTCGAGGAAGCCGTCTGACCGCGCCGTTGAAATGTTGTCATCGCTGCGTGCCGCTACGGACTTTCCTCGGTTGGCTGATTGCAGCGTGAATAAACTAGGTTTTTCTTTTGCGTTCATTCCTGGGCTAAAGCGAGGCACTCGTACGCACGTTGGACGCCCTTGGGATGCCAGGAGCTCTCCATAAATGCTCGTTCTAGCGTTTTATTTTCTTATTGCCTACGTAGATTTCTCGGAGAAGTGCAGTGCAGGTTAAAAAATTGCGAACAAAATGCGCATTCTTCGATCTCGGCCTGAGGGACATGTTCTACGTACGGTTGTATGATTATGGCGTCGCGAAATAAGTCACCGGCCGAGTCCTTTGTTTCCTTTGGCCGCAGACCGAGCATGTGGCTTTACTTTAGATGGTGATTTAATTCGTTTTCAGGTTCTGGCGTCATTGGATGATCGGAATTCATTGATCTTGGATACGCCTCGAAATAATTGTCGCCTTTGACCATTTTCGTTATAACTGCACTTCTTCATAGGCGGCAATTTATTTTTTCACTGCTTGCTCCGCCGCTCTCATAGCCTCCCGGGGGGGGAAAACGAATTGTCTCATTTTTAAGTGCAGAACACTTTAGGGGCTCGCCTTGTCGTCGTAGCTCGCTCGCTGGACCCAAGTAGAGCCACACGGCGTTCCGTCGTCGTGGCGTCCCACAGAGCATCGAAAACCAAGCGGTTTATATAGTCATAGCGGTTCGAACCTCGTGTACCGCTGGCGCTTGTCGTACGCCACTCCGTTGTTTAGCCCTAACAAAATTGCAGGTACATTAGATGCAAGACATACGTAATTAACCGGCAGTGCCCGCCTTCATTTAGGTCGGAACGCTGGTCGGGTTGGTTTTTTTTAACGATAGTAAGCGAAAAAAAGGTGGCAGTGCAACGCCGGCATGTGTCGGAGGAAAAGCAAGCACAAAAAGAACAGAACTCTCGAGGGTGCAGCTTCAGGCTGGGGGCGCGCGAGCACTGCGAAGGCGGGTTATTTGAAATGCATTGGGTGGCAGCACTGAGCGGATAACGGCGCCACAGCCCACTATTGCGAATCACTGCTTTGCACTTCCGACAGCTTTCACATCGAGTTGAACGGCTTTAATATTTTTGTAGTAACTGGTCCGCTGTGACCCAGTTAGTTGGACTACTTGTGCACGCTTCGCTGCTAATCGCTTTCGTCAATCTGTGCTTGCTCAGCGACGCTTCGCATTCGCGCTGTTGCAACCGCTTTTTGGCGCAGCATGCATAGCGGCTACGTCGACGAATGTCCCTGGCAGCGCTTGCACGCTTGGAAGCGCGTTGCGGAAGAGGTTGGTCGAAAATTAGTCTTTGCGCCATTGGGGCTAGGTAGGGCGCGTAGATTCAGACTGATGGCTGTGAAGCGTGCAGTAACGCCCTGGTGAGCGACCGAGAACAACTCGAACTTAAGAACAAGGCCGGACAAAAAAAAAATTCTCTAGGCATCTCTACTACCTGAAACCTGAAGCATGCAGTGTATAAGTGCATTCTTTGCGTCTTGGCGTTTTTGTCAACGGATATGAAGCCGGTGCTGTACAAGTCTCGCGTCTTTCAAGCACGAAGCGTTCTAGCGCTAGGCGTTGGAAGACGAGCGTCCCGGTGTTGTTTTAGCATGCGTTACGTTCTAGCGCGAGGCGTAAACGAGTGTCCCGGTGTTTTAGAACCGTGACTACGTGAGATGATGGTTACGACGACGACATGAGACGCCGACAGCCCGCACCCCTAAGTGAATTCGCTCCTAAAAATATGCCTCGCTCGTCACCTGTGAACGGTATTTTTATTTGAAACCCCTGTGATATATTAAAGTTAAGGACATTTTACATTAAAAATTTCTCTCAAACGTAAGGATCAAGGTGTTGCGCTGAACACGTGGCGTTGTGGCCTTTTTGAATGATGGCTGACGTTGCTGGTACAGTTTGAAGTTTAAGTTCGGCAGTCCGCGCTTCAGAGCACGCCCATGTAGCTGCTGCGGTCTAAGAACGGCGTAAGTCGGTGCGCGTTCAGTGTGGAGCACAAAGCCTGCTGTTCTGCGGTCAAATGGACATGCTGTAAAAGCGCTCTGGTTATTTAAACAATAGCTTGGGGACTCAAGACTAAACGGCCGTTCAAACTTGCGACTGGAGAGGTAGAAGCCACGCGATTCCTGTCGCTTTAGTCGACCGGCGATCGCCGTGGTCGTTTGTCTCGACCATTTTTTGTCGCCGCGACAGAAGAAGTCGCGTCGCTTTTGTCCCAACTGTGAACGGGCCTTAAAGAAGTGTTACACCGGAGCGCTGACTAGCGCGGCTCTTAAGCTGTTGTTTTTGAAGAAGCCATGCGTACCCAACTAGCGCGAATTACGCCGCTAAGTTTGCTTTAGTACTCGGCATTTGGAGGAAACTCGTTTAACTAGGCAAGTGGCATTTAGTTTAGTTATATTGGCAGGAGTCCCGCAGTCACGTTTGGGCGAAACCTTGAAATCCGCTATTTTACGGCTTGAACAGTGAACGCAGTATAATCAGCGCGGTGAGTATTCCGGCGTCCGACCGGTCGACAAGACTAATCTACGAAACGGTGCAAACGCAGCAAGTATAGAGGAGATTAGACAGATGACACCTCTCGTGTTCGTCTTAACAGTGTTCTTTTCGCTGTGTAAGCGGACTTATCGATTCCACGTCTCTGTGACACCCCTACAGTACAATAGCGTTTTCCCTCAAGCACGGCTTTTTGTGTTGCTCTGTTCCCCCCCCCCCCCCCCCCTTTTTTTTTTTTTCTACACGGTCGAGTTTGCCTTGCGAAACAACTGATGAAGCGAACACGAGAAGCGACAAGCCGACGAGTGGGGATTTCATCGCCGCCTCCGGGTGTCGAGTGTCTTGAGGAGGAAGTGCAGTTGAACCCATCACGTATGAGTAAGTGGGGGGAGGGGGGGGGGAGAGAAAAAGTTATATCACATCTCGAGAATCGCCGTACCGGAAATGAAAGACTTCACGCTGGTGTATAGGTTTTCGTTTCGCTACAGGTGATTCGGTGGTTGTTAGTTTTTCTCTTCCTGCCGTTCGCTGTTCGAAAGACTAGCTCGAGATGTCGAGACTGTCTGCCAATGACCCCCCGTATCGATTTTGACGACCTCCCTTCTTTCGCGTTTCCTTTCTTTTTTTCTTCTCTTTTCGCTTCGCCTCTGGGAGTTCATTCTCTAGGCATCTTCAGTTCCTCCGTATCTTTCGTCCGCGTCTGTCGCTTCTTTCAAGGCTGTCTTTCGAGGGACTCTGCTCCTGGGCTTCCCGCTTGCAGTTGCGCCTCATTAGTGGTGTTCACTTTACTAATAATTAAGCTAAAAACCACTAGTCCTCTGTCGGAGCTAGTCTCTTCGGGGCAGTGCCGTGACCTCCTATCTGGGAAGGGAAATAGGCATGGACGTAGATAAGACAGATAAGATCCGAATCTAGGGGGGAAAAAGATGAAACGGTGCTATTTAGGTACTTGCTTTGGGCTGTTTTCTTTCTTTTTTTCAATGAGTTAAATGTGCCGTTTATAAGCGCCACATCTGAGAGCGTTGTCTGAAGGAAAGGCATAAGCAATGGGCCAGCGTTTTGTTTGCGCTTAATTTTCTTTATTTTACTTTATTTTGTTTAATTAACTTTTTTTACCCTTTTCATTTTGCCAACCCTCTATGGTGTTTGTAATTGTTACCGCGTTGTAGCTGCTAATACCCACGAAGATCTTAAACCGTGGCTGTTATGTACATTTATTAAAAGTAGACGTAATTTCGACGCTAGCAATAACTGCCATTTCTATATGTCACTCTTAAGTGCTGCGTATAGCTCGATGGAAATTAGCCTAGACGCGATCATTGCATTGCATTCATCGAACAGTGTCCATTCACTGCATACTATGCTTTTGCTATAAATAAATACCACGGAGCAGAGAAGAAAACAGCTTTAAATTAAAAATTGCGCCACAAGTCGTGCATGCCTCGGCTACGCTATTTCGACGGCTGCGTCCTCCAGCCCCTAATTCACAACGCAAACGATCCTTCCTCGCGTGAATTTTTAGGTACCGCCCCGCTCTCGTTCTCTTATTCACGACTTTCCATTCCGTCAACCGTACAGAGGCGGCCAGCCTATACTGCATGGTACACAGTGCGTCCATTAAACATGATGATGGGCTGCACACTGCGCCTAAGGAATCTCAAAACTACAGTTATTCACAAGAAAAAATAATGTGTACAAGTATTGATTTACAAATCTTTACAAAAAATCGTGCGTTTTAAAAGAAAAGTCTCGAACCCAGGCCGTTACAAAGCCACAAGGTTCCATAGGTGGGTTCTGTTTAGCATTTAGTCACAAGAATGTCGCCAGTGCTGAAACGAACCCGTAGATGGCGCTACTTGCTCTAGGGTATACGAAACGGAATGCCGCCTCCCGGTCCTTGCTGCGAACGCGGCGGATATGCTCTGTCCGCCGCTAATGATTCACGCGCGCACACTCCGACAGTGTGTAATCGAAACTCGCCGCCGCCGCTTGGACAGAGCGTCTTGTCGCGCTATGATAATATCCGATTCATGAATTCTGCTTGCGCCGGCCCCGCCTTGGCAAATATGCATGAAACACCGCGCTCGTTTCGCTCGGTCTTTACTTGTAGGGTTTCAACAGGGCAGTGAGCAGCAGCAGCGGCGGTGTTGTTTATGCATGCGAACGAGCTGCACTTCGGCGGCTTCTTATTCCGCGCGTACACCGACGACGTTTTAAGAGGTGAACTCGCTGTGGATGCGTCTGTTTGAAAAACGCGCTCGTTGTGAGCGGCCAGCACGTCGAACGCGGGGCGGCAGTTCGCGCTGTCGCTATATTTGGCCGACGAGATTCATCGTAGGCCACCCGCGTACACGCGTGACGGCTTGCTTCCGAAATGATTCAGCGGTTGATTGATTCAAAAAAGAAACGCGTCATCGAGTTCTTTCTTTGTTCTTTCTCGCGTGTTTCTCGTGATTGGCTGTGCCGAACCCGCCCCCCCCCCCCATCCCCCCCTTCACGTGGGGGGAATAATACCGCAGGCGAATAGATCACCGTTGGTGCTGTATGCTGGAATTCATGTGCAGTACCACTGGGATTGTTGTGTCGTGCTTACGGCGGGGGAGGTTAGCAATAACGAATTACTGGGCTAACTTCGAGAATAATCGGTCGGCATTCTTTCAGGTCGCGTGTCGTCGCCACGCCTTCCACCTGAATTGTCGTTTTCCGTGACCAGCCTCGGAAAATGTTTGGTTCTTTCTCCTGTCACTCTAATGCTAGTGTTATTCTTGCTCGTTTGATTGTTGCACCTAAAGAACGAGTAAAAGTGGCACGAGTCACACCCGTTGAAACAAACAGGCGAAGAGAGAACTTACTCGCCGCGGTGGCTCAACGGATAAGGCGTTGTGCTGCTGAGCACGAGGTCGCGGGTTCGATTCCCGGCCGCGACGGCCGCTTTTCTTATGGAGATGAAAAGCGAAAACGCCGTGTGTACGAGATTTCGGCGCACGCTAAAGATCAACAGGTGACCGAAATTAATCCGGAGGAGCCCTCTACTACGGTGCGCCTCGTCACCTGCGTTGCGTCGGCGCATTCAACCCTACAATCAATCAATTGAACGCAGAACTTTTGCTGACATGTGCGGCCCCGTAAAAATCAGCCGTGCGTACACGACGCGCTTGTTGAAGCGTTTACAGAAAACTTTCTGGGGTCACTAGCATGAAAGCAGAGTTTGCGCAAGAACATTATCCTTTCGTGGGTATTCAAATGTTCCCACAATGTCGTGAGCGATGTCTTCTTATTTTTCTGTCTTCCTGGGTCTTGTCGTCTGCTTTTTTTATATATATATATCGGTTTTATCATTATCGCGGCAGCCTTTAATCCACATTTTCTCTCCTCTCGATGCCTGGCAGTCGCAGCACTTGACAAGGCAGTCTGTGACGTGGACCGTTCGGTCACGAAGTCGTGACTTACGGCGAGGAGGCGGGTGTTTCCTTTGACTCCATTTTCCAGCCGTCCGTTTAATCTGTCCACTGCTTCTTTCCTCGGCTTCCTCTTCGGTTTCCTTCGTTTCAGAGCCCCGCCCGTGGGTACACACTCTCCGCCGGCGCCTGTCTTTGCTGCTGAAATTGGGTACCAGTGCGTGGTTTTAGTTTTCCTCGGCGCTCTCTGTGTTCTGTCCCGCCTCCCCTTCCTCTTGTGTTTGCCGAACTCTTTACGAGGCGGGCGCCCACTTACGCGCCCTTCTCGAGTCGTATTAAATGCCCGGAAGCCTCGCTGTCCTCCTTACCGTGTTTGCGGAAAAGCCTCCCGACAGTGTTCTCTGCAACTACATCATGTCCGGGTGTACATCCTCCGCCGGTTTTGAAATGTCGCTTATTTCCTTAATCATTAATTTTAATCGTGCAGCCTACGAAAGCCTTTCCCATCGAGCGTGGCTGGGATGTCTCAAACGAATACTACACCGTAGTCGCAAGATCGTAGCATGGTTGCGCCTTTGTAGTGTAGGAGGGTGCGTAGTCTGCCACCATTGAGGGCTTCACCCCGTTACAGCTTAGAGGTCAGCCACCATAGATGATCCACGAGTAGTGATATGAAATCTGGATTTCGGAAAGATACGGTTGTCCGAAACAAGCCATCGGTGGTGTTGTCGCACAGAAAACAAGCGTAATAAGAAACAGAGGATGAAGCGTGTACAGGACAAGCGCTAACTTTCAATAATTGGTTTATTGCTTTCAGCAATTACTTTATTGAAAGTTGGTGCTTGTCCTGTCCACGCCTCGTCCTCTATTTTTTATTGCGCTTGTTTTCTGTGTGGCGATGAACCAACACGCCCAAATCTTTTCCCTTCTGGTGTTCTTGTCACGTCCCAGTCCTCAAAAAACAAGGTCAATGGTCAAAAGCTGAGACGGAAGATCAGAAACTTCAGATTAAATGCTGTTTGGAAGAGACGCCACCTGTCTCCTGGGTTATACTTCTCTGGTACTTCAGCGAAATGGTGCAGCGGATGCCCTCACGCTTCGCTGGTTTGCCTTATTTATGTTTGTCCCGCCGCGGAGGAGCCTTTTTCCCGTGAGGCTCAGCGCGCGTTCCCGTTTATAATCGCCGCTGCGGCTGCCCATTCCTCATCCGTCTCCAGTTGCTAATTGCAGACCTCGTGCTCCGTGTCCCGGGGAGGGGGGGCTAAACCCGTGGTTGGGCGCGACCTATTCTGAGCCTCCGAGTTCCGAGTCACGCACTTGCGGGGCTGTAGGGTGGGTTCGGAGGCGAGCTGTCTCGACGCCGTTCAGAGATATTAAGGCCCGGCGATCGCCTCTCACGACCCCCCTTCTCCCCACATCTACCCCTGGAATATCGTGGAATATTTTTATCATGGAAAATCGCGTAACCTTGGCTTGGAGGGAACGTATCTTCAAATTAATAAGCAATAATATCCGTTTCGCCGTACTTGTGGTAATCATGATGAGCTCCGAGCGGAGTGATTGCTGTCGCCTGGTAAGAGAGAACTGTCCGTATGCCTGCGTGGGTACGTGACGAACTGTCCTCCGTCGCAACTTTATCTGACGTGTTGTAGCCTCTTTCTAAGGTGTAGTTAGATATACGGCGAAGGCCTGAACGCGTGCAAGGTGGCTGAGTTCTCGGAAAGGAGTTCCTGGCGTACCGCGGTGGTGCCGCATGTGTGTACGTTGTTGAGGAGAATTTCTGGCTTGTTTTTCTACTCGCCATGCCGCTGGCTTGCCCCTCCGCGCGTAAGACTGGTTTCAGCTAACTGTGCAAGACCTGGGTGTTCCCTGGGGCAGTATCGACCGTATCTTGTACCTGGTCGGCAGTAAGGACAACGAGTACACCCGACTAGGTGGCCAAGATTACATTGTCACGAAGAATAATTTACAAAACGGCAAAGCGAGTATTGTTTCTTTCTTTCATTTTTTTTTTGAACGGAAAGAAATGAGGCGTGTGCTTAGGCGCGAACTTGGCATCTCTGTCCTGGAAGCATTGTTTGCATGACGTCAATGAATGTGCGCGTTCGTGGAGGAAATGCGTATTTAAGGTGTGCGTTTGAACGAACTCGCCCATTGTGAGCATAAACACGCGTAGCTGGTTTCCGCGTTACTTATTATTAACCGCCTCGCTCGCAGCAGTGAGTTGTGAGGACATGCTGGTCCTGCCAAACCCCCGTAACGAAATAAACACCTCAGGAGTTTTTTACCTGGAATATCTTTTTTTTGCCATTTGCGGAGGTGTTGGACATGCGATAACAAAAGCGTTATGTAAATGTATCGCCACGGCGTCGCTAATAAACGCAAGAAAGTCCTCAAATAAGTATATCGGAATCTTTTTTTTCTTTTTGGTTTTTTACTATTGTAGCACAGGAGGAGCTTAAGTGACTGGTGGGGAGCGGGATCAGCGCATTACTGTGACTTCTGTCTATATCACAAAAGTTGTGGCGGGTTCTTCGCTCGATCTGCACGTATGTAGCATAACACAGTTGGCTCTCACCTCGAACCGTCTTTTATCGTAATTCTCAATTTTATAATCGCGCATGGCAAGTGACGATTTTTTTTTTTTATGCCGCATTGAACATTCCTACATGTACTCGTCGCATCGCTGAGAGCACGTCAGACTAAGCCGCCGAATGTGGTCTCGGTGGAAATAGCCATTTATCCCGCAAACTGGACGACAGCAAATAAGAAGGCGAATGGAGAGAGGAAGGGGGGGAAAAGAACGGCATAAGCGCGGAGGAAGGGTCTCGTCGAGGCTTTGCCTGCTATATATGAAGTGAGCCCCACGATCTCTCCGACGAGCTGTTTCCAACCCCTCCTCTCTGTCTCTCTGCGTTTTTGTTTTACTGTTTTGTTACTTTCTTTTTCCACCCAAGGGGCATATCCCAGTGTCTGAGACAAATTTCCCGAAGTGTTTGTCCTGCAGGGCTACTTTGCTATGCTGAGTGAGCGAACTTACAGGGTTTCTCCAAGGGGCGGTGAAAAGGACTCGCGCATTGCGGGGAGGGTGCGCCGCAAGGACAAGTTCTTTCTCCCCTGCTTTTCGTTTCTGCCGTTCCCTGCTTATGCAGCACGCAGACGTTCGTTTTGGCTCTTCCCCCCCTGTCCTTCATCCTCTCGATGTCTCTAGTATTTTTTTTTTTTTTTCGCGACGTTCCTTGGCTCTTGTACTGCGCTTCTTCTAGTCCGCCATGGGTTTGATTGTGGTCGTCTCCGTCATGCTTCCGCTACCTCCTTTTTTCCCCCCTCGTGTCGTTTGCTAGACGCTTTCTGTTTATGTTAAGCCCTTTATTTCGTCTGCCTGTGTGTTTTTGTCCGTGTTTTCATTCAGTGTCAGGTCCTCTCTTAGCCGGCCTGTTTTCTCAAATAAGGCGCGTTTGCCGGGCGCTTGTTCGGCTGCGTTCTGCGTAGGGAGCCTTATGGAAGAGCAACGACGTAGCGCACTTGTCTAGTCGCCGTTTGCTTTATTTTTTGTTGTAGTTGCCGAGCGTTTGGCGGTGGTGTGCTTCTTCCGAGTGCTTGCCGTCGTCCTCGAGGCAAACTTGAGAGCGCGTGCATACAAGGAGCAGGCTCTTTTGCATTGTCTGCGTTAGCGGGAGTGTTTCCGCGTTTCCTTGTTGGGAGGCCTTGTTTGGAACGGTTCCCTCGTTTTTCTTTTTTGCTTTCCCCCATTCTGTCCCGCTTTTCGTCTTTCCCGCCTTTTTTGCCCCGTCTTGTCCCCAAATTGATCCGCGGTGGGTGGACAAGTTTTCGTTTTTTTCTCCTCCTCTCTCTTTGCGTGGGCCCACGTTGGTTGCGCTCGGGAAGAAGGACATTATTAGCGTTCCTCGTTTCGTTTTCCGGGAACGAGGAGGCCTGACTCCCCCTTGACTTGTGGCCGCCCTTACTCCCGCCCTTTTTTTTTGCATGACATCACTCTTTACTCTCTTGCGTTTGCGCTGAGCAGTTGATAGGGGAAAAAAAGGCGCTGGGAGCTTGTTTGCTTGTTCGCGGTCGTGGCGGCTTATTACTTTCGTCTTCAAGCGGGAAAGGTTGCCTTGGGAAGCAAGTGAGCCATTGTATTCGGAGTTCTTTCGGGCGCTCCGCGCCCTTTGTTAGTCGGTCGCAGTACTTGGGTGTATTTTAGGTATTGTGTGTGTGTGGGTGTGGGTGTGGGTGTGGGTGTGTGTGTGTGTGTGGGGGGGGGGGGGGGTGCATCTGCGTGTACTATGCCGGGCGTATTTTTTTCTCCGTTTCATATTTTCAGTGTCTCGTACCATCACGTTTCCTTCGATCTTTAACTTGGAACTACGTTATCGACCTCAAGTTGATTGTAGTTAATTGAACGGCACTTACGGTTATTTTCTTGGATTTCGGGTGGGGTCTCTCTCTCCTCTCTCTCTCTCCTCTCTCTCTCTCTCTCTCTCTCTCTCTCTCTCTCTCTCTCTCTCTCTCTCTCTCTCTCTCTCTCTCTCTCTCTCTCTCTCTCCTCTCTCTCTCTCTCTCTCTCTCTCTCTCCCTCCCCGGTCGTGGAAAGTTTCGTTTTACCCACACAGCAATGGCGATATCGCTCCATTCGCCGTCTCACATGTCCCAACATGTCCCAACAGTTAATTTGCTTTCAGTGCCAGCAAGTTAACTTACTTGCGTAACTCCTGCCGATCGCGCACTATGGGGACTCCTTTCTACATAGCGATTAATTACGCGTATCATCGGCGTATTTTGGCTCTGGTCGGTTATCTCCTTAGAACGCTTCCTCTCGCCCCCCCCCCCCCCCCCCCCGCCCCCCTCGTCTTCATGTATTCATATATAAAAAAAAGAGGAAAGACTCAGATTTGCATTTAAAGCGCGCGGCCAGAGTCGTTCCTTCTCCTCCTGTTTCCTCTCTCCTGGCGCTTTGCTGTAATGAGCGGAAGCGTTCTATATCCCGCATACAGTGTGTAAGCTCGCTTTGCTCCGCTATGCTTTGCCTCCACCCACGCTTTCGTCTCCATTAGGTCCTGCGCGAAATCTCCATGCATATTAAATGTCCGTCTTCCTCGTTTCCTTTTTTTTTTCTGTTTCCCCGAGGATGTTTCTCCTCCTCATCCTTTTTTCTCCTCTTCCATCCTCCTCCTCTTCATCGCCCCGAATTTGCTCCTCCGCGAGGAGCGTGTGTCCTCCTCGAGATCCGGCTTAATAAACGCCTCGCGACGGCACTTCCATCGGCCTTCTCCCTTACGCCGTTCAGTCTGTCACCGATGCTTTATTAATGTCCCCATCGTTTCGCAGTTTCGGACCTTCTTTTCCACTCCCAAGTGCCCGGCTCGAATGCATTTCTCTAATCCTTCTTTTGTTCGTTTGGAAAGGCCGTACGCATGCTGGCTCGTCTTTATCTCGTTTATTACGTTGCGCCTTCCTCTTTTTATTTTCTTTCTCTTTTTATCGCGGCTTTCGTTGCTCCGTTTCAGCGCTGCCTCTTTTACGCTCAACTCCTCGGTATGCGCGAGAAATATTCCTCGCGCGCGCCTAATTTTGAATAATGGAACATGCTGCTGGCTAGAAAATAACTCTTGGATTTATATGTGCCGTGATTGGTACGCGAGAAGACGGGAAAAAAAATACTCGTTCCTTATACTAAAGGTTATTTGCTTCAAGAAGCCTTACCTTTTTTGCTGCGTCGTTCTCGTAAAAAACGGGGATTAAGACGAGGTTCTTTGTTTGCGTCTCCATTTGTCTCCCTCGCGATTACTAGTCAGAGTCGCGAATTTGAGGGCCACGCCGAGCACGGAATGAATTGCGGCGACATGGACGTTCGAGTTGGCGGCCCTAAATTTTCACATTCGAGTCTGGCTGGCTGTAATAATGGAAAAACGTGGGCGCTCGCTGTGTATGTTAAGAATCACGCGGGAGATAGTTGGAATGGTTGCAAATTTCTAAAGTTCACATTTTGGGTGGTCCGAGGTGTTGAATTTATATACTTCCCACGAGACTCTCGCGTCCATATGCCAGTAAGGCGATTCAACACTTGTTCTTGCTTAAACCTTGAAGATGCATCTTCGATGGTTCGTGTCTGTATTTCTGTACACGATATTGTGGAATTCTACATTTCCTCTAATTTCCTGAAAACCTCGTTTCAGTTAAACGAGACATGAACTTGGTACTTCTCTGCCCTCTCTGGCGTTCTTGACTGCTAGCTTTACTTACTGTGTTCGTTCAGCGAACCCCTCATTTTCAATTCAACGCACACACACACGCACGTGCGCACGCACACACGTGCACTCACTATTCCCTAGGGCTATGCATGCTAGTGAGGAAGATGGGCGTTTGCTGCCTCAATATTCATCTGGGATTTTCAGGCAACCATTTCCGATGACCTCTTATTTAGAGAAACAAAACAAAAAAAAAGCCACACAACGCTTGTAACGTCACTGGGTCTTCTAGCACCACAATGACGAATAAACAAAAACGTCGCCGTCTTCGTCCTTCTCCGTCAGTTGCCGTTCTCTCTTCGAAGCCCCTCTAAAGCAACTCCAGACGTGAATCCAATCGGGACCAACCAACCGATCCCCCACCGCACTGGGTTCTTTTGCGTCGTAGCCGGCGGCTCGGCGACCTTTCTTGGATGCGTCGACGTGTTTTCTCTCTCTATCGGCCCCGTTCCTCGTCCCTCCGTCTAGCGGCCACCCACTGCCTTTGTGTCACCCTGTCCTTGCGAAACGCTACCCAGGCGAGGATTTCACGCAGCGCGCATATATTGCGATATCCGGGCGGGATTCAGACGTCGTCCGCAGGCGTCAGCTTTCGCCGCTGACCGCGTGGAAGAGAAAACGTTGCTGCGCAAGAGGAGTAACTAATGCTGTGCGAAGTTTCCATTGTGACTTTTTTTTATGTTTTCTGGAATATTTGCCGCCTTTCCACAAAGCGCAAGCTACGGCTGAATCGGAGAATGCATCCGCCGTCGTGCGTCTGATTCCTCCGCTCTATTGTTTTCTTAGCTCTGCGCTTCGTAAAAGAGAAATTCTTTCAACACTACCCTTCTTTTCCCCGGTTCGAAACGTTTGGTCGTGCCTTGCGCGGCCAATTTTTTCCCGAGCATGTTCTTCCCCGCCGTGCACGTATGTTTAGCGGAAAAGCCACCCGCGAGAACTTACGCGAACCATGCAACGGGTAATATTGCTGGCGTGTGCGTTGGGTAAAAGAAGGTGACGGGCTGGTGGCGGTGCTCCGAGCGCGTAAGCTACATCTCGGCTGGAGAAGACGGGAATTGTCAGCCATCGCCCAGTTCGTGACGTCAACACCTTCACGCCTTCTGTTGGCAATGCTGACGGGCTTCGGGTAAAAGCCGAACGCGAAGGGTCCAAGCTGCTGCTTCTCTGGTGGCGGTTTTAGCTATGCGGAGAAGCACGCCCTTGCTACGGTCGTATGTCGTTTTTGAATGTCCGGCGCGTTTTTCGAACGCCTCGGGTGTCGTCTTCCGAGCACAGTGCGCAAGACGCATGCCATGTGAAAACGCAGCAGCGACTGCCCATAGGCCTCTCTCCTCGTCCGCGCCGTGCTGTTTTTCTTTTTTGTATTCGACGGGTGGCGTGCGTTGCGTGAAAGCCGACGTGTTCCGGCGGCCGTCTTTGGCGACGTCGGTTGTGCTTTGGGGGCCAACGCTCCCGACGTGATCTGCTTGCATGATGGAAGCGACGACTAGCCGTCTGGGCTTCGCGGAAAAGCCTCCCCTGCACCGCTATTTCTTTTTTTTTTCTGATGTTTTCTTCTTGTGAGGCCGCGTGTTAAGCAGGCGGGTGTGAGGCTCGCGGAGGAGGATCAACGACAAGTGATGCCGTGGGCTCAGCACAAGTAAGAAACATATATTCTGGGAAGGACACACAAACACCCGAAGAAACAACACTAGGGAACTAACGGCAACAACAGAGAACAACACGCGGGCGACGCGGCGGAATGGCTAACACCAGTCCAAACCAAAGTTCGTGCGAAACGGAAAACGAGGGGACACGCTCACGTTCCCGTCTGCTCGACGCTGGGCGGGATTATGTCGATGGCATGTGTGGAACGTCGGGGGGACCGTCGCCTGTTGAATCGCAGTGGTCGTCGGTCGGAACGCCGATGCTTGCGCTCGTGCCTGGCCTCTCTAGGCCTCGCCCCTGGTTACCGCCGGCACACTCCCCTCTCGTGCTCTTCCCTCCGCGTGGACCCGCTAGTCGTCGTCTTCTTTTCGACGGCCCCCGTCGTTTCCTGGCGCACTCTCGTGGCCCGGGGATGGCAATCATCACACTCACCCCCCTTCCCGAGAGGTTTGTTTAGGAGAACAAAACTCGGCACAGAATGTCACAGAATGTCACTCGGCACAGAAAGTCTGAAACAGTCGCTAACACCAGAAAATGGAATCCAACACGAGAAAGGAAAAAAAAAAAAAAAACTCACTCCGCTCAGATACGGCTCAAGTAGTCTGCACCTACATTTTCACTGCCTTTCACGTACTCTACTATAAAGTCGTACTCCATCATTGTGAGGCTCCAGCGAAGTACGCGGCTGTTAATGTGCCTGGCGGAGTGTATGTAAGCTAAAGGCTGGTGGTCACTCTGTAGGATGAACTGCTTCCCATATAGGTATATGTGGAACTTCTTAATCGCCCAGACTAACGCCAATGCCTCTCTCTCCACAGTGGAGTAGGATGCTTCTCGAGGTAAGAGACGACGGCTCGCGTAGGCCACTGGATGAAGAACCTCTGCATGCTGTTGCATGAGGACTGCGCCAATGCTTGTGGACGACGCATCCGTGCGGAGTACGAAAAGCTTGGAGAAGTCCGGCGCTTTCAGAATAGGTTCGGTTGACAACAGTTCCTTAAGAGTTTCAAACGCTGTTTGTTCCTTGTCACCCCAAATGAGCCTGTTGGGTGCCCGCTTGCGAGTCAGCTCCGTCAAGGGGTGACATACTTGAGCGTAGTTTGGCACGAACTGCCGGTAATAGCCCGTGAGGCCGAGGAAAGACCGCACCTGTCGCTTTGTCGTCGGTCGTGTGGCGTCGTGAACCTTTTGGAGCGTTTCTGCTTGCGGCCGTAGGAGGCCATGGCCAACGATGTGTCCCAGGAATTTTACTGAGGAGAAGCCGACTTCGCTTTTCTTAGGTCGAATCGTAAGTCCCGCCTTCTGCACCATCCTGAGGAATGTCTCGAGCGCTTCTAGGTGTTCCTCCCAAGTCTCGGTAGCGATGAGAACGTCATCGAAGTAATGGTAGATATGTGGAAGACCACCAACCACCTTACGTATAAGGCGTGTAAAAACCGCTGGGGCGGTCTTGATGCCGAATGGCATAAACCGAAACTGGTATAGCCCCGATGCAGAGGCGAAGGCAGTGAATGGCTTCGATTCCTCATCCATAGGCACTTGCCAATAGCCCTTAGTCAAGTCAAATTTTGAAAAGAACCGACTCTTTCCCAACTTTGCAAACATCACGTCAACCCTAGGTATGGGCTCATTGTCGGCGACAAGGACAAGGTTGAGTTGTCTGAAGTCAATGCAGAGCCTTATCGTTCCATCTTTTTTGTCTACTGGCAAGATGGGAAACTGGTACGGCGACTCTGAAGGCTCGATAATACCCATTCGCAGCATTTCCTGCACCTCCTTTTCCACGGGCTCTTGCATGGCAAATGGAATCGGGTACTGCCGCACTTGAACAGGTTGGTCTGTTGTAAGGCGCAGCTTGCAGTGAACCAGGTCTGTCTTCCCAGGGAGGTCTGAGAAGATCTTCTGGTAAGATGACAGAAGCGTACATGCCTGCGCGTGTTGTTCAGGAGTCATAGCCGCCGAAACGTCCACGTCTTTGTAGGTCTCTTTTTGTCTTAGAGGGACACACGGTACGTCACCTCCTTCATTTTCGTCGGATCTAAGGGCGACGGAGACATGTTGTGGATCTGGCTTAGACGGTTTTCGCTCTTCGTATCTCTTCAACATGTTGATGTGGAAAAGGCTCGTCCGGGTTCCAAGATCAATCACATAATCGACTTCGTTGCGCCTTTCCAAAACATTGAATGGACCTTTCCATGTGAGGATTAACTTATTATTGTCGGACGGGAGCAGAAGCAAAACTTTGTCACCAACGGCGAGGTAACGTGTCTTCGCTTTTCGGTTGTAATACTTTTTCTGCGCCAACTTGGCCTTCCGGAGCTCTTCGTGTGCCAGTCGGCAAGTGTCTTCCAGGCGCTGGCGAAGCTCGACGACGTATGCATACGACGTTTTGACCTCAGGATTTACATTCTCTCCTGTCCAAAGTTCCTTCAGTATAGCCATCGGTCCTCGGACATGTCTGCCGTACAGGAGATCGAACGGTGCAAAACCCAAGCTAGATTGGGGCACCTCGCGGTATGCAAACAGCAGTGGTGCCAAGTAGCGGTCCCAGTTTTTAGGAGTTTCTTGGCACATCCGCCTTATCATTTGCTTTAGCGTGCCGTTAAATCGTTCAACCAACCCGTTAGCCATTGGGTGGTACGGTGTCGTGGGCAGCTGTGCAGCTGAAAGCAGACGGCTGAGCTCCTTCATAAGTCCAGATGTGAAGGACTTGCCCCGATCGCTGACGATCTCTCGAGGAAATCCCACTCGAGCAAACATTTCTAGGAGAGCTTCAGCGATCCTCTCGGTATCAATGCTTGGTAACGCCACGGCATCGGGGTAGCGGGTCGCGAAGTCCACCATCGTTAGCACATACCGGTTGCCGTTCTCTGTGGTGGGGGAGAGCGGCCCCACTATGTCGATGGCAACCCGCTGGAACGGTGTCTCGATCACAGGCATGTTTCCTAGTGGCACGCGGCCTACTAGATGTTTAGGTACAGTCCGCTGACAAATGTCGCAGGATTTCACAAATCTTGTTATGTCACCCTGCATGCCAGGCCAGTAGAATTCCTCACGCACGCGGTCCAGAGTTCGTTTAACTCCCTGGTGTCCAGCCAGGATTCCCTCGTGAGCCATTGTCAAAACAATGTCTCGAAGCTCGATTGGGACAACGAGCTGCTCTATTTCCTGTCTCGAGGGTAAACGGTACCGCCGGTATAGAACGCCATTTACCATTTCAAACTGGATAGCAGCCGAGTTCACCATTATCTTTTTCCCGACCTCACCGAAAAACTTTTGCAGCGTAGGATCATGTTGTTGCATTTGTCTTAATTCAGCAACGCTGATCGTAGAAGGGCTAACAGTAACCGCCGGTAGCCGCGGCGTTTTTCTCAACGCCTCGCGTCTTGCTGCACCCACGCGTGTTTCGGGCTTTGACTCCGCGTTCGTTGGTGGGCACGGCGGTTCGTTCCGGCTACACTGGACTTCTGGAACGACTGTTGGAACGCTTCCTGTTCCGTTCGCTGGGCCAATACTCGTCGGAAGAGATTCCAACTCCTGGGACTCCACCCATCTGTTTTCCGAGTAGCGGGTCGGCATGGATGCATCACGAGCGCCCTCGATGTTCCCTATGATAACGTCATAGAGAGGGTCCTCCATACAGGTGGCTAGTACTCGACCAGAGAAAAATGGAGACACGATCTCCACTTCCGCTTCCGGTAAAACGAGGCGGGTTCGTTCCAACAGATAGACAGTGCTGGTATTCCCCGTGAGCTTGGTATCGCGAACCAAGGACCGCTTCACGATTACGGAATTACAGCCCGTGTCGCGTAACAGTGTCACAGGTTGCCCTTCAAGTAATCCTTCGGCGGTCGGCATTTGCTCCCGGTTAACTCTCGGTTTCCTGTGTTTTGTATTCTGTTTCCCCTGCCTTGACAGTTCCGGCCAGGATGCGTGTCCAGTCAAGGAACAGGAAACTTGGCCCGTGTTTCCTGGTTGGTTGGGGCAAAGGTCAGATCGGTGTCCGTGTTTTCGGCACCGTCCGCAAAAGAGCGCCTTCTGGCTGGGCTGACTGGAACCCCGCGATTTACTCCAGCAGTCTGATGGCCGGTGCCCTAACTTATTGCATAAAAAGCAATGTGGCTTGGTCGTCTTGTGATCCTGATGATCAGGAGCGCGAGGGAGTCCAGGGGGCTTGCTGCCCTCTTTCGTTTCCTCTCGGCCTTTACCCAAGTTGATTAAGCCCTGGGCTTCGACGTATTGGTCAGCTGCTTCGACGAGCTGATCTAGGTTTTTGTAACCCCTCTCTTTGAGAAAAATGGCCAGCTTATTGTGGCACCTGTCGAGAAATTGCTCGGCCACCATTTTATCTCGGAGCGCGGCGTACGTCTGCTCCGTTTTGGCCAGCTCCTGCCAATTGTCAAAGTAGCCGCGTAGGCGGCCCACAAATTGACGGCCTGTCTCCGAGTTCTGCGGCTTGGACTCCCTAAATTTGCTCCTGTAGCCCTCCTCGGTGTACCTGAACCTCTGGAGCAGGGTCTTCTTTAATTTAGGGTAATCCATGGCATCGTCGGACGACATGCGACCAACAGCACTGAGAGCTTCGCCAGTCAAGCACAAGTGTAGGGATAGCGCCCACTTGTCTGAGGGCCACCCTTGACTGGTTGCCACCCTCTCGAAACGTTGGATGTAGGCGTCAAGCTCATCCCGGTCCTCGTTGAAGGCAGGAATGAACTTGTGCGGGCTGTGGACGCCTTGTGCTGCATTAGGCGCGGGGTCACCTCCTACCTCGTTAGAACTCTGCGACCCTTCCTGAAGCCGCAGCTTAAGTTCTACCAGGGCGCGTTCCGCCTCAATGCGAGCTCTGGTCTCGGACTCTCTGTTCTGGGCTAGTATTGCCGCTTCTTTAGCCGCCTCGCGTTCAGTTGCGCGCCGGTCCCTTTCTTTTGTGCGTTCCTCGTCAATAAACTCTTTTAGAGCTGGTCCGGACAGTCCTAGCTCCTTCCCAATGGACATCAGCTTTTCGAGTTCCATTCTCGCTTGCCGCACCCGCTTGCCTGCTTAGTCTCAAGATGGAATTAGAGCACGCGGTCCTGTCGCGGACGCCAGAAATTGTGAGGCCGCGTGTTAAGCAGGCGGGTGTGAGGCTCGCGGAGGAGGATCAACGACAAGTGATGCCGTGGGCTCAGCACAAGTAAGAAACATATATTCTGGGAAGGACACACAAACACCCGAAGAAACAACACTAGGGAACTAACGGCAACAACAGAGAACAACACGCGGGCGACGCGGCGGAATGGCTAACACCAGTCCAAACCAAAGTTCGTGCGAAACGGAAAACGAGGGGACACGCTCACGTTCCCGTCTGCTCGACGCTGGGCGGGATTATGTCGATGGCATGTGTGGAACGTCGGGGGGACCGTCGCCTGTTGAATCGCAGTGGTCGTCGGTCGGAACGCCGATGCTTGCGCTCGTGCCTGGCCTCTCTAGGCCTCGCCCCTGGTTACCGCCGGCACACTCCCCTCTCGTGCTCTTCCCTCCGCGTGGACCCGCTAGTCGTCGTCTTCTTTTCGACGGCCCCCGTCGTTTCCTGGCGCACTCTCGTGGCCCGGGGATGGCAATCATCACACTTCTCATTGTCTTTCTGTGAGTAAGATAGAACCCGGGGAAAGGCGGTCACACCGGGCGAATATCGAAGGTTTCGAGACTAATCACTAAGTTCATAGTAGACACGGATATTTGGTTTGCGTGTGACCTAAGGGACTTTCGAAGTAAGCCTGATTTTTGCGTGTATCACAATAGGCAAAAACAAAAATTATTCGATTGTAATTTCAGTGGTGTTACCGTCGTGTAAGCGGGGAAATGCGAACCTAAATTTTTGTGGCGTTACTTCAGTGGCGTAAACAAACGACGCCATTGAAGCTCATTCTTGACGTCTCACGTCGCAACAGGTGCGCGATCGTTGGCTACGTGACTGCTGTGTGTAAAGCTCAATTACAAACCTCGCTGCTAAATCGCATTTTTATAAGAGTAGTAGTCGCTATCGAAGAGCTGTTTCGACCTCCACTCACCGTCAAGGCGGTGGTCGTTTGATCTCAACCTCCTAGAGTGCGGACCCAGACATGGGTCGTATTAATAAACGTTTACTCTCTCTCTCTCTCTCTCTCTCTCTCTCTCTCTCTCTCTCTCTCTCTCTCTCTCTCTCTCTCTCTCTCTCTCTCTCTCTCTCTCTCTCTCTCTCTCTCTCTCTCTCTCTCTCTCTCTCCTGTGCTGTCATTTAGTGCACGCGACCCACAGGTGGAAGGTAGAACTGGTGCGATATCGTCGAATTCGTGGTGATGAGTAAATCGCATGGCGTCTGGTGAGAACGAAAGGCCAACTCTGCTTCCGCAGAAGCAGCCTTGCCAATGATTTTAACTGTCCGCTGATCGGCCGTCTGCTACCAACCCATACGGTGCGCGGTGCTCGCAATGTTGGCGTCAGGTCCTCCGTATCCTTCGAACAGCGCCGTTCCGACACACGTGAAATCGGGGCAGGGAATAGAAAGGGTGCTCCTCCTCACTCCACAGCGCCTTCTTCCCATCGTGTCCCTACGTCTGCCTGCTCGGAAGAAGCACGGCTTCCCAAACCCGGCGCACGGAGGCGATGCATCGGCTCCCGGAGCACGTCGTGCCGTTCGATGCTGACACCTACTCCTGCGCCTTTGCACACGGAGCGCTCTTCCTTTACCGCCCGTGCTTACGGGGGCAGCGGCAACAGCCTTCGCTCGGGGATTCTCTGCCGATCACGACGCTAGCGGCCAGGAAAGGGGCCCTTTCTTTCTTGTTTTACATTTAGCGCCGTTCTTTGATGCCTGCAGCCGCCGTCGGCTCTTCGTAGTATTTTTTTCTTGTTTGTTTTGTTTCGCCGTAGCGTGGTGCTATTCTTTGGAGGGCTCAGAACAAATGCTGTGCATGCCTGTCGCATCTCCGCTTTAGATATACCCACTCCCTTTTTTCAACGTCCAGGTTGCTCTCCATCTTCTCCTTCGCGCGCATCGCCTGCTCCCTCCCGTTTTCACCGCCTCCGTCCGCGTAGTCTTGGCAGTCGTCTCTTTTGAAGACTCATATTCGCTCGTGCGGATTGCCTGTCGCCCGGGGTGCTTGCTCTTACTTTCGAGTACAATTTAGTTTCCAGGGCGGTTGCACATGTTGAAAAGCACGATGACACGTGGTGGCGGGGGTTTTAAGAGGAATGCCGGCAGAGATTGCACGGGGCTGCTACCACCCCGTCCTCTGGTACATACCCGTGTTCAATAATCTCTCTCTCTCTCTCTCTCTCTCTCTCTCTCTCTCTCTCTCTCTCTCTCTCTCTCTCTCTCTCTCTCTCTCTCTCTCTCTCTCTCTCTCTCTCTCATTTCAGTGGGAATATAATTGGGGAGCAAACCGTAAACAACTACAAATATTAAAGGAAAAAAAAACAACTGACCAATCACTGCAGCTCAATTTCCCTGGAGAGTATGCTTTCCCCGTACTTCGCGGTCTTAGCTGTTGCTACGTTTCCTTTTTCTTTTCTTTTTTTTTTTTCCGGGAAAAATCGGACCTCCACCGCAGTGGCTTCCTTCCTGTCTTTGGATTGCAAATTTTGCTTTACCTCCCCGTCAGAGACGTCTCCCAGGCAACGTACGCGTCGCCCAGGTTTTTTTTCCCATTTCACCGCCAAATAGGCAGGAGGGCGCTCCCGGGGAGATTCGCGTCTTGGCAAATCTCGGTCGCTTCTTCTTCTGCTGCTTCGTGCTCTCGACCCATACTTCTCCGGTATTAGAAGCTCAAACAAAAGGTCGCGTTTGATTCGGGGCCCTCCTCGTTGGCGTATAGGCAGATCCCCCCACTCCCCCGCGCTGTGGCTCGTCGCAATCTTCGGCGGGCAGACGACGCATAGACGATGGAGGTTCCTTCTCCTCCATCGTCTTTAGCTCGCGGGCCTTCGTTATAAACCTGGATTTCGCCCTGTTCAACCTGCGGACGGATTGATACACGCGAAAGGTATGCGAGGGGTCGGCCGTGGGGGGGGGTTATTCCGCTCCTTACGAATCAAGCAGGGATTTCTTTTTCTTTTCCCCTGTGTCTTCGCTGTCGAAGTTCTTTCAGAGTTGTTCCTTTTGGGCTCATCTGGTAGGTTTTCTTTTTTTTTTTTATCGTCATATTGGGTCTAGTCCGGCGCCCGCGGTATTGAATCTTGTGTATAACCTGGCAGCGGGATTGGTTTTTCCCCGACAAGGCAGGTGGAGTCGTTACTTTTCGGATGGGTGTTTTTGGCGGTTGGAAATTTTTTTGTTCGTGCTCTTTGATAGTCCCAGTGGCTGAATGGCAGTCTGAATACAGAAATATCGGTATGCGTGGGTTCGAGGCCGCCTTAACTTTCGCTCTATCCTCCGAGTGTATTGCGAGAAACGACTTCTAAAGTCACAAAGCGAACTCCTCTTCGCTTTTTCTTTCTTCCATACGAATAAGGCCGAATAAAGTTTATTGTTATCGGACGCAGGTGGCCGCATTCATGAGAGGAAAGGTATACATTCATTTCGTGAGAGATACAGCCCTTAATTCATTAATGGGCTGGCTGTTCGAAGGAGAGTTTACTGCACTGGAGATACATGCGGGACACGAGGCTTGCCCTAGTGTGGCGCGGGCTTTTCAAATCTAGCCAACGTGGTGACACCGCAACAATAGGTTTGAGGTGCGTCGTGATTGCTGCGTTGGTGCTGCATGACGCGTCACCGAACATGCATTAGTTTTTGAGGGCACTGCGAAGGAGAATTGAGCAGTTAGAAACGAACAAATTTGAATTCATTGGTTTTAATCATTGGTGACTTAATTAACATGACGCTGAACTCCAGCCACCCCCAACTTCAGCAGCTCAATTTGCCCTTTCGGAAACTTGTTCTTGCTTTTCAACTCAGCACGTGTGCTCATTCTAGTCATCGACGCCAGTTCATATAGCTACGCTTAGGCGTTCCCCTCGCTGAGTTGGGACAGATGTCAGTGGAAGGTTTTCCGATTAACGATAAAAACAGTGAACGACTCCCAGTTTCTTCGCAGCAGAATTAAAAAAAAAAGAAAGAAAGAAGACGCGCGTGTTTAACTAACGCTTCGCCGAGTTTTTCCCGCGCCGAGGGGGTAAGGATTTGGTCCCCGAAGGCGCGAGTCACTTGTATTACTGTCGCCCGTGTTTTAAACAAACACTTCCGAAGATGGGGCCGACGGCGCCGTGGGGGGAGAAAATGAGCAGTCAGAAAGCGACGTCGCCCGTGTTTTATTTTCGCCCTTATTGCTGTTGTTGTTTTTGTTTCGTCCCCAATCGAGCTTCCCTTTTTCCGGGTGCTGAATAAACATTGGCAGCCATCACAGCGGGATTCGCTTCCCCCTCCGCTTCTTCACGATTGTCAAAACACGAATGGTCGAGGAACGCTTATTATTTCGGGTGACACGCCGGGGAAGCCGACTTGGCGCCGTTAGGAGGGCTTCTGCTGCGGGCTTTGGTGCATGCGGGAAAGCCACCCCCCTTCTGTCGCGAGGGGTGGCTTCGCCGCCGTCTGTTCAGGAAGTCCTCGCGAGGCTTCGCTTATTTAGTCGGCGCAGTATTTCATTCCTTTCCCTCGCGAATATTGCGTTTGATATTGCCGACGCGTCTCTGGCGCCGCCGCGGCCTCGGAGCGCCGTTATTGTATTCGAGATGTCCTGGATTCTGACGCGAAGTTGAAGCGCCGTGCACGCGATGCTTCGTGAGCTAATGAAGCGAGATCGATATGAGCTTCACGCGTGACGGCTGGCATAACGTTCCGTTTTTGTCGTGTCTGTGCCGTTGGCTCTACTGCGTCGCAAAATTGGGAGCGTCGGAGTGGGATGTTATTTAGGCCCGACAAAAATTGTCGTTCCGAGCTTTGAATTAATTTTGCTCGGGATACTTTTCTCGTGCTCTTTTTGAACGTCCTTACTTGTCGCGAGGCTTAAACTGATTTTACGAATGTGGCAGTAGCGATTCGGCGTCAGAACGACGGGATAATTAAGCGCCAAACTGTCGGGCGCCGATCGCAACTCGCAGTTCCGACTTCGAGAAATCGCTTTTTTAATTTATTGCTCCGTCTGCACGTTCACGAAAGACCCGCAGTTTTGTCTCGTCGAGAATTGGGATTTGCGTAAACAGACAGGGTTTGCTTGCCGGCACGTTTTTTTCCCTCCAAATCATTAATTCGCCTTCCTCGTACTAATTAATCGTTGCTCTACAGTTTCTCCCGGTGCAGCGCGTTTCTAATTCGAAAGAGGCAACCCTTTGCGCGTCTCTATATCTGTCGCACTTCGCTTATCTCCGCCTTGCGCAACTTTTCTTTTTTTCCTTCAATCTGTTTAAACATGAGCTCTCAAGCTCTCGTTTGACGCTGAAAGCGGAATCTCTCACGAGCTTCGCACTAGCGGGCTCTCATAGTGAGCGAGTGAGCTGGACGTATTCTACCACACCTGGGGCGGTATTCTCGAGTTTTGTCCCTTTTGCGTCCCTTTCAAAAGTGTCCCTTTTGGCGAGCCCTGATTGGCTAAAAGCAAACAACCGGAAGTGACGTAACGCAAGCGCAGCAAACCTACTGCCAACGCCCACTGCTTAACCGGAAGTACGTCACGATGAAAGGGACTCAAAAGGGACGTTTTCAAAAGGGACAGTTACGAGAATACCGCCCCTGGTGTGATTAAAAAAGTATGATCAGTGTTAGTCTGAGCTAGCGTTTCGCAGCGTCGAAATAGTGGGTTCGAGTAGTGCGTCTAAATTATCCGTCGAAGTAGCGGCAAACTCTCATTGGCAGCTCGAAACAGGCAGGCCACCTCACGGCTTTGTCCTTGTGGGAGCCTATCGGAGCTCGTTTGGGCCTCGGCCCGCTCCTATTGGAGGGCGCACCGCCGCGCACCGTATTGCGCCGCGCTGCTCCATGTTCGCCCGAACGGCGAGGTCACCAGGACAGTTGACGCTCCATTCCTCCTCGCCCGTTACTCAGAGGGATGGCCAATGCCATTTTTTTCTCTTGCCGTGTCGTCTCCGTGCTTGTCCTTGCACTTTTCCACCGCTCCCCTCGCTTCCTGTGGTGACCGCTATGTTTACCTTTAATCTTGGGCATGTCCGTGGTCGTTCGCCCTCCCTGCCTCCCCTCGGGCTCTGTTGTTTCATTACGGCAAACGCGGCCCACGATTTGTTCTCCCGCTTTTTTTTTTCTTATTCTTTCGTTCTTCTTCATTTTGGACGCGTTTCTTTTAGCTTTTTCTACGTTTTATTTTTCTACCTTGTGCGCTGTTCTCTCGACGAGGTCCTCTGCAAGGTCTTCTTTGCGCAACGTTTGCCTTCCGCCACCGCACACGTCATTCGGTGATGTGTACGTCTCCCTTGGCTTATCATTTTTGTTTTTCTTCGGCCTTCCTCGGTTGATTTCAGGGCGCTTTCGAGATGAACAGCCTTTCGCCTCTTTATTGTAGTTCCTTTTTTCTTGTTTTCCGTGGTTTATTTTTCTGCGGGGAGACAAGAAAAAAAAAAAAAAGGGATTGATTCAAGTAACTACGAAATGCCTAGCCTCTTGGTAATTAGGCGCGGTTTCGCAGTAACTCGTGCCGTCATGGAGCCAGAAATAAAAAAAAATATAGCGGTAAATGTAGTGTTGTTAGTGTTTATAGTCGGCGTTCCAATTTCGTCCACTCACTTTCAATTGCTCGGAAACTGCGTTGCACGGCCAACATTTCGCTTTTAACCGCGAGCTGTCCAGACAGTCTAAGCGGCAGTTAGTTCCGACCTAACGCCGAAGCGTCTTCTCGGGGGCACACTCATTGTTTACTGTGGCCGAACCGCATTGCGTCAACATGTGCGATTCGTTTTGTCTTTTTTTTTTCTTCGTTGTTAGTGGCGTCTCTCTGCCACGCTCTGCAGCGACGTCCGGTTGTTTACTTTCAATTTCCGGAAGCAGCCGCTTTTTCCTTCCGGCCTGCATCTGGCGCTTCCTGGGCGTTTCCCAGTTCCGGCGTTCTTTTTCGTTTCTCCTGTGTTTGAGAAGCGTACGGGTAACGCTGCAGTTTCGTCTCCAATTATGTTCTGCTTCGCAAGCGGTGGTGCACCCACTGAATTGGGCCGCTGGTCTTTTCTTTTTCTAGTTACCGGTCTTCCTTTTTTTTTTCTTCGCTTTCGGCGTATGAAATACGCGAATGGAAGTTTTTTTTTTTTTATTTATTTTTCGCCTGCTCTCGTGGTGAGAATTTCGGGGCCCGGCCTTTTAGGTGATTGCATTTCCAAGCAGCAGTGATTTCGTGGCAGTCCTTTCGCTCTCCTTATCGCCCACCCGCTCCGTGAAAGCGCAACGTCCCGATATCCTTCAACCATGCGCTGGGCAGTATCAGGGCACTGGCGAGCTTTAACTTCTTCAGGCACTGCACACTTTTACGTCGCTGATAAACGGGGTTCTTACGGTCGTTTTTTATTATTTTCTCTCTGTTCTTGAAACCACTGGGATCGCGTTGATCAGTGATTCGCGACAAAGTGCTGAAGGCCAATGGAAACTTAAGGCCCGGTGCAGACTGCTGCCGCACCTGTCGTAATAACTTTAAAGAATGACCCCATTTCACGTCTCAGCCAACCGAACTGCGTGACATGCCGTTTATGTACCTCTATTGATCACGATGTGGCTTTTGCGTCTGTAGTCTGAACATAGCCTAAGGCAGTATGGAAATTGAAAATCTTGTCTTCAGCGCTCCACGGGGCTTATTTTCCGGCAACTCTGCCCGCGCACAACCGGTTTCGCCGCCTATGCGCATGCGCAGTCACGTCGGTCGCCTACCGTGTGCCGACCCGTTCGGGGCGATCTTCTCTCCTTGCACTGCATTTGGGGCTGCGGAAAATTTCGCGTATAAAGCGATAATCCGACTAAAGCGATTTCGTCATAACGATTGATTACTGTGCAAGGCTTTCGCCGTAACATGCGACTCTTCGGGCAAGCGTACGGTTCATCGCCTTGCGGCTCTCCACGCGTGAATCGATGCGCGAGGACTCCGAAGCGGGCGACGGGGGGTTCGGGCACTTCCCGCGCGCCGCCCTCCCCGAAATTATCTCCTGCCGCGGAACGAAATTAACGGCGACGGCGCCGCATCAAACTCCCGGCCGTGTGTAGAATTTCTTCGGACGCCTCTCGGAATCGTTGGAGGGGGAAGGGAGGAAGGAAAGGGGGGACGCCGAGATTAAAGGGTTGTGAACGCAGCTCGCGCCGGGATTCCCAAACTCGCGCGGACCGCATCATCGGGCCCCTTGCCTGGCTGCTTTCGCCTGCGCTGGCGCGGCTCTGAGCGTCTGGGGCTTCGCCGAATTCGGCCACGCCCCTTCCCAAGCTTCGCGCTAAGGGATCTCCCCGGCTACTCTCGGCGCGTTTATTAGACGAGGGGCTCTTTACGGCAGTGGGACACTCGCTAATCTCTACCTAGGCGTCGCGGAAAGGCCGGTTTCTGCGGGGCGTCTGTAATTTGTTTGACGTAAAGGGGAGCGAAGTGTTTTTGTTTTTTGTTTTTTTTTTTTGGGGGGGGGGGGGGGGGATTGGAGAAGGTATCTTATAGCCTTTCACTCGCCAGGCTACGTCATTCTGAAGGCGAAAGCGTTAGATGTAATTTTCATGGAACCTGAGATGCAAAAAAAAAATCGTTGTGAGGTGCACAAAATCGCGCAAAGGAACGTCAGAGCGCGAGCGGAGAATTATGCGCGAAGAAGAAGCGGCGTCGGAGGAAAACCGTAAAGCTACGTGCACACTAGCGTCGAACTTGCCATGCCGCCCTGCCGTTGGGAGGGCTGCATGGCAAGTTTGACTCTAGTAGGGGCATTTTTTTTACCTGAACTGGTGCAGATTAGTGCAGTGTCGTGCAGAACAGTGCAGAGGGTTACTGAGGATATCAGTTAGTAAAAAAAAAAATGAACATATGCTGCACTCCTTGCACCAGTGCAGCCAGTTCAGGTAAAAAAAATGCCTCTAGTGTACACGTAGCTTAAGAGTGCGTTGGAGACTGCTGTCCACGAGGTTGGGGCAGTGGCAGGCCGCGAATTTTAGCGGAAAGTTCAGCAGTCTACCAAACTAACTGAAGGCCCACCTGGGGTTCCGCCTTCACATTCTTCGCGAGTTCTGAGCGCCCCCGCAGCTTTTCTCGCGCGAGTTTTCCGGTAAGCCTTCCGTTCTATTTGATTCGCGATTCCACCGATACACAATGCGTGATCTTGGGTTCGCCTCAGAGTGAAGGGGAGCGGATGAGATTGATAAACTAGTGAAAATCGGACGGGGAATGGAGTTTGAGCTTGCACCTATCTCGGTCATTTGTCATTGCTTACCTTGGCTGGCCATCCACGTCGCGTAATATGAAACTCGGCTGCCACACCTCACACCCTTTCCAAACCGAAAGTTCCTGCTGGTTTGTTGTTAGTTTCGGGACGCTTGTTCTGCGAACGCAGTGACCGGCTGTCGTGCTGATTTAGCGGATAATTGTTGCAGTCATGGTGCCGCGGAAAGGGCCAGTCAAAACAGAGAATAAGGAACGAACTGCGCTTCTCATCTCGCTTTCGTTGGCGCATTTCTTTTCGCAACCGTTCTAGTCGTATCGTCATCGGCACCAACCTCTTTATGTATGCCCTATTGCAGGGCAAACCGTTTTACATAGACTTGCCCCTAATTTCAGCTGTGAGGTCTTCCACCCTGTTTCGCTCCCGAACCTTTTTAATGTGTTGGAAATGCTGCCTTCTCGGTAGGCTCTCTGTCGCAGCACGCAAGCGTAGACCCGTACTGCCAACTTTATCGTTGGCAGTACGGGTCTTCTTAGCATTATTTAAGTTACAAAGCAATTAAATAAGTGTGAGAAAGAGAGGCGTAACGAGCTTGCGAGTAGGAGAAATGTACAGGTGTCGTCAAAAGTAGATGGAACACAGTCTCGCAAATTCGCAAAAATTTCTTCTTACGGAAACTGTCTGACGGAGTTGGTGTGTGTTTAAAGGAGCCCTTCCTAATTGCAAATGCGTGCTTAAACCGGTAATGACTGTCAGAAAGCCAGTTAGACGAATATTTTGTGATATTCACAAATCCTTGTTCCAATTTCTTATGAGGTCACCTGCACGTGCGGGTGGTTGTATGGTGGTGGAGGGCGTAGGGGGAGAGGGGAGTTGTTCTGCAATGCAGCCGAATGCACCCTGGGCGTTGTCCTTTGTCGCGTGCAACGAGGTTAGAGAGCACGCGTGCTTTGCTGGGAACGAGGGTATCCCACACTTTCTTATTGCGTTTCCATTCCTGCTCGGTCTTCCCCTTTGAAAAGGGGCTCTAAAGGGGAGGACTTGTACCCGCGTGGCAGATGTCGCTTTGAAGTGTTGCGCGAGCCGGCGATATTGGCGCGCAATGAATTCGGGGCATGCCTTTGAAGTATTCGCTCGTTCGGCGCTATCATCAAAAGACGGCAGACTGATTCAGTATTGCGTTGCACATTTGCTGGTAACTGTTAACGGTTTCCCCACTTTATCTTGCCTTGGGACATTTTGCATTCGCGTGCGTCTAACTATAAATAATTTATTCGTCTTTTTTTTTTTATTCGTTGTGAACGTAGCTGGTCCGGCGTGCCCTAGGAAGCCGCTTCAAAGGGAAAGTTGCGTTATTTGCGACGCAGCCAAAGAACGACGGCATTCGCTTACCCTTCGTCAATAGCAGCGCGCAAGTTTGTTTTTTTAAATCGAAGCGCACTGCTATTCCGTATGGCGCATTTACGCTCAACTTCCCCCTTTCGCATTCCCTAACCAGTGCCCTTGACATTGCGAATCCCGAGCCATGCACTGCTGCTTACAGCGCAGAATGCGCACAAACTGCGTTAAAAATAATTCACGCATCTCCACGAAGTGAATCATGACAAGTGGGCGAAGCACTGTGGATCGTTCTTACCGTAAATCACCCGTGAGAATGATTGCTGCAGCTAAAACGATTTCCAATTCAATACAGTTCAATTTAATCCGATCCAATCCATTTCAATTCAAATTCAATTGAATCCAGCCATATGCTCCTCGCGCATCCACAGCACGGCTCTCCAGGAGAACTCCCTCTTGCGCTCTCTCTCTAACCTTTTTTGAACCTTTCATTTTGTTCTTCTTAACCTTTTGTGAACCTTTTGTTCACAGGTGTTTGGATTTACACGGTGCGGTGCCGTGAGCACGGATGCCAGACGAACAAGCCTCGGCCTTAAGGTGCTTCGTCCCTAAAACGTCCTCCTTCAGTTGCCGCTGTTCGCTTCTGTTTGCTATTCGTTCCCAAGGGAATGCGTTCGCCGCTCACGTGGTCCCGTTGTCTGGCCGAAAGAGACGGCTCGCTCGACTCTATGCGTTTCCCTCCGGTCCCCGAAAATGCGGGCGGTGGTGGTGGTGGCACCGGCGGCACAACGGCCTCGGAGAGTCCGTCGGAAGGGGGGCCATCGATTTTCTGCGGGACTCTCTGCCGGGTGGCACAGGCCGCCCGTCTTCGGTGCAGCAACGACCGGGGAAGAAAAGAGAGGGAGAGAGCGCAGGAATGGGGAAGACGGAGCAGCAGCTCGGCTGGGCGGGGTTTCCTCGCCGGGAAAGAAATATCCCCGGGTCTGGAGAACGGAATACGCGCGCTTCCGACCTTTGTTTCCGGGTTGGCCGCAAAGCGAGAAGAAACGCCACCCAGATAACCATAGTTGCGGGTTGGGCTATGAATAGCCAAATTGGCTACTCGATGTTGCGGTTGGTGGAAAAAGTAGTTGGTTGGCTATTTGGCTACACTTAGGCTATTCTGTGGTTTTGCTTGAAACATCAGCCAACCCGCCACTTTTAGGCGGGCCGGAGGGAGACAAAAAAAAAAAAACAACTAAAGAAGCGAATTGCGCTAGGAATCTGGTGCGAGCTTCTTGGCTCATGGTCTTTCCAGCAGCGTGGAGAAACGGCTAGGAAGACTAGACACGCGGAAATACTAGAAAGCTGGGAAGACTGGAAACCGGTGCGCGTCCTGGCGTTATCTGAGATAATTCCGGAACGCGAGCCTGGCGCTGCTAGATAGTTGACCGCGGTGCGACAGCGCCGCGCTAGGCGGAGCAAGGGCTTGCGAAACTTACCCGGGGCGGTCGTTGACATTGCCTGTCCGGTGCCCCGTATTTCCCGCGCTATGGCTGCATCGTGATTGGATGTGAGGAAGCAAGGATGGGTGATTTGATTTTCCGTCGCGAGATAAACGCGCTGCCATCGCAACGTTGGTGGCGTAGTTGGGCGTGGTCGCCCGTTCATGTTGGGCTTGGCACTTGGGTTCTGGTTTTTGCGAATGCGCGGTTAGGGTTTCCCAGAAAGCGGAGTGACCGGATAAGGAATTCCGGGCAGGGGTTCAAAGTAGCGCCTGGTCGCCTACCCAATGAAGTCCTCGCAACAATGTTGTGTCAGAGCCAGCACCGGCAATGCGGATGTACGCGTGTGCGAACATTTCGATACGGGTGCTTGACGCGCACGCAGGCACTTAAACCAGCGGGTTCGTTGCGGAAAGGGGCCGTGCGGCGTTTTCGCGTGGTGTTAGTGGACCTGTACGCAGGAGACGTTAGCAATGCAGGTGCATTAACCAATCTCTTTGACCGATTCCATCTTTATCAACTACGGAAACTTGCCTCTAGACAGCCCGCCTCGCTTAACGAGTGCATCCCACTGACCGTTAAATGAGCACAGCGTTGCTATCTCGTTCCATTCCAATGCCCTTCACTTCCGTCCGCAGTCTTGTCTACGTGAGTTTGTTGGTAGTCTCGTCCCCATGCCCCCATATTTAGGGGAATCTTCGATTACACGCCGTCGCGCCACTTCCCTGCGGTGCACCGTTTTCTTCGTAGAACGCTCACTGTTCCCCTTTTATTACTAACCTCCAGCTTTTATATCTGCCCTGTTCACCCCAGCAAGTGGACGTCCCCTCTTCCTGTCCTGTCCTCTTTGTTTTGTTCTCTTCTCTTCGTTTGCGGAACAGGACGTGAGCGTTTTCCGCCTTCCCCTGCTTCGTTTATTTGTTTTACCCCTTTTTTTCGCTTGCCCGAGCACCGTCCCGTGTTGCACACACGTACTTGTACAAAGGCTTCATCCCCGCCCGTACAGCGCTGTTGCCTTCCGCGCGCACGTTCCTCCTCACCCGTCATCTTCCCCAGTTCGGTCACGGTCGCTGATGTCGTGCGTGTGTGTCCCCCGTGTGAGCCTCGAACGTGTGGCGCATTTTCTTTTTTCCCGCCTTTTTCTTCCCGCCTTTTTTTCCCGCCTTTTTTTGTTTCTCTCACGCCTTTTCCAGCGCGCTTGTGTGTGTTGTGATCGATTTGTAGTGGGACACCGTGGCGTGCTTCCCCTTCATGCACGGTTGTGCACCGAGTTTCGGCGTGGCGGAGTTGTGTTGCAGGACAGCCTGCAGTCGCTCCACGTTCTCGTTTTTTGTGATCGTCGCTTGTACCCCTCGCCCTTGTCTGCCCCTTTTGTTGTTTTGTTTGGTTCGTATGAGTGATTCATCGCGTACGTGTTGCTACCGGGGACCGTGAGTTTGCCTTGACGATGATTTCCCGGTTCTCCTGTTTTAGGGGCGAAGCACCTTAGGACCTCGCTTTGTCTGGGGCTTGGCGTCCGTGTACACAGTGTCGCGCAAGCGCGAGGTGGATTGGAATAAATTGGATTGGATTTGAATTGGATTAAATTGAATTGTGTCGGATTCCGAAACGACAATGGGTGGACTACCAGTGTAACAGAGTGGATAATGCTGGCGGGACTAGAAGCAGGGGAGGCCGTTAGGTCGTTGGAGGGAGGAATTGAAGAAATTCGGGCACATACAGTAGATTCGGGTGGCACAGGACAGGAGCGGTTGTATGTCGATGGGCCTCCGTCCGGCAAAGGTCCTAAGTTGGCTGATGGTTCAGTGTTCGAGAAACCCGGATGAGGCTTTCTGTTTTGTTTGTTTCGAACGGTACCCCCCCCCCCCCCCTTCCCAAGAATTTCAAGGCATCGGACCTCCCCTCACGGACGCATTAACCCGCGGCGAACAGCAGGCAATCAAGGCCAACTCATCTTGGAGCACGTGCTCCTAGACAATCAAAACACTCAACACGTTCTTCGGAGGCGTTGTTTGAGCAGCCCTCTCGGTCGCCCGCAGGCCCGTTTTTTCTTTGGGGCCCAGATTTTTGCTTTGGTTTTAGTAAATAGGGGCTGCGGCGACTACACTACTGCGGGCGGACGAGCGAGCGTGTACTGTCTCTCCGGAAGCGGAAACGACCCGGAAGCAACTTCCGGTGCTCCTCCCCCGCTGCTGGTGCGGCCGCGTTTTCCCGCAAAGAGGATTTCGTTCCTTTCGGTGGTCGACGACAAGGCTTTTTGCGCAAACTCACAACAAAATAAATTAGTGAGGAAAAAAGGCTGGAGGGAAAAAGGAAGAACGGCGGGATAAGTTTTGGGGCTTGGACAGATCGAGAGATTTATTTTCGTAAACCCATGTTTTTAGCGCGTGCAGCAGTCATACTTTATTTTTTGCTTAGTTGAGCGGCGAGAACGCTGCAAACTCCTAATCATTACGATATATATCTGGAAAATGAAGGGCTCATTAAATACAGAAAGCAATTCCGGCAGTCTGCAACGCCAAAGGAGGCATAGGGGAATGGTTACTCTTTTTTTTTTTACCTTTACTGAAGTTAACATTTTTTTATTAATTTATGTAAGAAAGAAAGAAAGGAAGAAAAATACGCGTCCAGAGTGAGGACCGAACCCACACCTTTCGATTTGATCTCGAATGCCTTGCTAATTCGGCTATCTGGGCGACCGTGAACTCCCTCACTTTGTGGAGTATTTATATTTACTACAACTGTATCTGACGATGTAATATATATATATATATATATATATATATATATATATATATATATATAGAATCAGCATACGAAAATGAGGGGCTCGTAGAAATAACACAGAAATAAAGGTTGGCAGCCAAGAAAACCTCGGAAAGCAAAGGGGAGGTTGAGGTAGGTCATTGAAACAGATAAAGAATTTGGAAAGAAAGAAAGAAAGCGGAGAAAAAATGCCCGCCAGGTGGGATCCGTACCCACGACCTCCAGAATACCGGTCTGGTGCATATATATATACCTTTTGCTTTGCAGTGTGCCCGAACAACGTACGGGAGGGAATGGTTGACTGATTATAGCTATAATGTGCAACACAGGAACTGCAGGATGGTACTCTCCTGCATAATTTTCGTATAGCAATCATTAGCCGTCCCATCACTTCGCTGCATGCAGTCACAATGTTTTTCTTTCCATTTGTGCTGCATAGCCCTTCGGGCGTGGTTGGCCTTATTTTCCGCCGTTATTATGTCGCCCAGGGATTGGGTCTTCCTACGTGGATTGTTTTTCGTCCTGATAAATCGTTTCGTGTCGCGGCGATGATCAAAGCACCCGCGCAAATCGTCGCCGATGCTTCTTCGGCGCCAATCGTTTTGTACCACCTCGACTCGCCACCCGTTCCGAAACAATCGGCGGAATCGGCCTCTCAGCGCTCCCAACTGGCCACTGCGCGATGCCACTCAGAAGCGATGCCCCCGACGCACTGGTTACGCGGACCCAACCTTGACACGATTCACAGAGCACGTGGTTTTTGTACTTGCTCATGCAACGTCCAAAAATGGAAGCAGGGAACTAGTTCAAAACGGTTTCGGTAGTCGTGGAAACCTTCACAATCACTGAAAGCTGTACTCAAGTTTCTAGCGGTTAAATAGCTTTTTTGGTATTCAAACTTTGCCTTTACGCTACTTATTGCTGGGAGAAGGCGTGTTGGCATTCGACACCAGTAAACTTGCTGGGATTGTCGCTTCAGTTCAAGGAAGAAGCAGCGTGAGAGAAGTAAGGGGCAGGCGTAAAGAACTCGACGGAATGCTAGCGCGAAGGCTGGGCTGGCATACCGTACCGTAGCATACAGAATCGTTCTCTACTGTTTACATGCCTTAAACTCAGCCTTCCTTCAAGTATGATCCCCGAGTTACACCAACTGGAAAATTACTGACCATAAAGACGACGTACCCCTCTCTGCTATCTACGTGCTCTGTGTTAACGTGGAAGGTCGGACCCCGCGCCACGACACAGTCGACTCTCGTTAACCTGGTAGGAGACGGACAGGCGTTAGGCAGGCCTAAAGCGGGGAAAATCGAATTAACCGACGTCGCAATAACCGAAGGTAGGCCCTTGCTGCACCTCGGAATTAAGTGGGAAGATATGATAAACCGAGAGGTCCGAATTAAGGAGAGTCGACTGTGTGTGTGTGTATGCAGGCTTAAAGGGCGAAGCACACGTGCGGAGAACGACGCGTTTCCGCGCGCGTTTTCCCTCTCCAAAAACCGGAGCGGGCAAGAACCGCGCATGAAGGCTGCGTGCTTGGTTTTTGGAGAGGGGGAAAAACCGCGCGCGCTGGCGGGTCATTCTCGGTGGCTGTGTTTGACCCTGCGGATGGTGTCCGAGCGGCCCCCCGCATGCTGTGCGTTGTGTCCTCCCCTCTCAGCCGCGGCCTCCCGCGAGGCCGGCCGCGCTGCCGCCTGCAACCGAACCTGCGCGGGGGAGGTGCTGACTCGTCCGAAAAGGAGCAGCAGGAGCGGCTGCTCCGCCACCTGCTGCACACCCAGCGGCGTCAGGTGCTGTTGCACAGCCTGGCGCTGCTCAGCCGCGCAGCGCTGGCGCCCATGACGAGAGCCGGCGGCGGCGGAGAAGGCAACGGCGACTCCGCCTCGCCCGCTACCACCACTACGACGACGACGACGAGTGGGTCCGTGCCGACGGTGGGCGCCACGGCCACGAGTCGGCGGCGGCTGGGCAAGCGTCTCCGCGCCAAGGCCTCCCAGTTGGCGAGGGAGAGCCTCGGCAGACAGCTTCTGCAGGGACTGGTTGCGCGCAGCCTCCTCAAGGGCGGCTCTGCAGCAGCGGTGACGCGCGCAGGCGCGCCGCTGCCCTGGCTGGCTCTGCTGGTAAACACGCTCGCGTCTCCTCCTCCTCCTCTTCCTCCATCCCTCACTGGTTCACTTGCGACTCGTGTTTCTTTTCTAACACGGAAGAGATTTTTTTTCATTCCCGGGTACACGAAGATTTCGCTGACGTCGTATCCGTCAGGGAGGTGACGCCAGTACAACGAAGCAAGCTGCCTTTAAAGGGTGCACCCCTGCACACAGGGTCTTCTTGCGGGGAAGCAACCTTTAGAGCTAAAGTGTGCGTTATACTTCGGGTTGGTCGTTTTCGGGTCTGATATTTCAACACGAAAGAGTTTTATCCCGGGATACGCCAAGATTTCACTGACGTCATATCCGGGACGCGAAATGGCGCCAGTACACTTTTGCCGAAGCGACCCGCCGGCAGGACGTTGTCGCTCGCCAGTCACACCCACAAGACAGCCGCCGACCCGCAAGTCATGCTAGCCTGCACATTTCGCTGCACATTTCACTTTGTTTTACTGATTCCTATGACAGCGGAATCAACCACAGTTTTTTTTTTCTTTTTTTTTTTAGGTTTCGATCGCACCACACGCAGGCATGTCCGCAGGCTGTTAGTGCAGCGATCGTATACTGCGTGAGAAATATACCAAAAACCGCAAAGATATACCACGAAGTATTGTACAAACACCGTTGGAGGTGCGCTTGGTCGTAGCGAGACATGACAAGCAAACCGAACCCCGCGAGAACTATCCATCATTGAAGTTGAAGAGCTCGTGCCCCCGCCAGCACGGGGTCGGCTGAGCGGTTCGGAGCAAGCAGTCGTTTGGAAGTTTCCAAACCACCCTTCAATGGGGATTTCGACGTCATCGCAGAGTGTTGTGTCCATGCTTCTCAAGGGGCGCTTGTTATGGTAGTGTCAGTTCCTAAATTGTGGCGATTCATGAAGCCCCCTTCGGAGCCAACGCAGCGCTAACTTATGCCGTTGAAGATATACAGTAGACTCCCGGTAAACGGAACGTCAAGGTACCGAAAAAATTGGTTCTTTTTAACAGGAGTTCCGTTTACTGAGGTAAATGTGTGAAAACTCGAATTTATGTGCCCTGACACTCTTAATACCATTTCATGGAACTTAGAGTTCCATGAAATCGTATTAAGAGTGTGCAAACACATAAATTCGAGCTTTCTTTAGGAGGTGAATGTAGCTGACTGTTTTAGAAGGTGAATGTAGCTGACTGTTTTTCAGGAAGCAAGAAAACTACAAGAGGTGTAGGCGCAGCATTCACAAAGTTGATTTGTCAACAATTAGTGGCAGTCGCTGTGCGCTACAAAATGCATCAGTTGTTTTTGTTTGAGTCATTACAACTCTATCTTCACGGAGGCTACAGGCCTCAACTTCGCGAGTGCTTACGAGCCACCGAATTTAGAAGACGCTGACGCGGTAATGAAACGCGAATAGCACCACGAAGGCACAAACAAGGCGGCCGGAGCTGAGCCCTGTTAACCTCGGTGACTTGAATCGAGAACGAACGACTGGAACAAGTACTGCGATGTTGCACTCGTCGCGTTAACACGGCTGACCACTAACGAGACGAGGCGTACGAGGCTAAAAAAATATGGAGGAAGAAAAAAAAAAAAAAAACGAAGCACTCGGAACCGTAAAAAGCTGATTATCATGCCAATGGGATTCACAAGAAGTTCCATTTCTCGTTCCATTTACACGGTGACGCGGAAATTTTATTTCCGGTTACCGAGAGTTTTTTCACGTTATCTGACTACAAACCCAACTAACTTACAGGCTACTGTTTTTTTAAGCGATTTCCGTTGATCGAGATTCTACTGTATTACATTAATCTGTAATTACTTTAGTCATCTACATTGTATCTTCCATTTATTCATTCGAAATGTATGTAATTCCTCTTCTTGCACCAACTATCCCTCCCGCGAAGAGATTGAGGAAAAGAAATAGACCCAAGTGGTTCTACGTGTCTGCTCTGGTCGTTCGACTCCTTTGCGAGACTGGTGCGAAACTACCTTCAGCGCTAGACTTACCCCCTGACACAAGAAGCGAAAAATAAATGTTCTCGTTTTGTTCGGCCACTGCGTAGTGGACCTCGAGCGGCGAGAACAACCCCTTTTGTCGACGGGGCCGCCGTGAGGAAGACGAATAGAGCGCGCCGGCGACGCCTGAGAGGACCATTACGGCCACTCCAGTAGGAATGCGATCAGGGAACGAGTGTCGGGTGGACCGATCATTAAGAGGAGCCTCCGCCCTCACTTCCTTACAATTTGGAGGCGGGAGAGGGGGGGAGGGGGGAAACGGGTTGTACCGTCTGATTGGCTGTGTTTCGGGATTGGTTAGGTGCATCGACACTTGGTTATGGTCACCGTTCGGCGCTTGGGTGCTTCAGCCTACGAAAACTGAAGCAAGAGGGGAGGGCTAGATGGTCAGCGCGCCCAGTGCTCCGAGGACGTCTAGGCTTTGTAAAGGAGGCGTTTATTTTGTAGCGTGAGCTACACTGGCCGAGGTTGAGCAGTTTCGCGTGGCTCCTGGAGAGCCGTGCTGCGAGTGCGTGAGGAGCAGTGACGTCACACGGCACGCAGAACGTTGCTCGCTGCCCGTCGTCTCTCGCACACCCGACGCACGCAGCGTCTTCGCCGACCTCCGTTCCGCACGTGGCGGCCCGCCGGTCCACTTGATGGTCATGCCAGGGGTGGCCGGGTGTGGAACCGATGGCTCGTGCGTCGCGGCAACACCGGCGTGCGCCTGTGGAACCAGCTTAGCTCTGGGGCGAATGGTGACGCTGCACCGGAGCCACTTGATAGGTATACATGTGTCACATAGTGCGTATACCGTGTGTGTGTGTCATTGAAGCAGCAGTGAGCATGATAATCGAGCTAATCCAGACAACCAGCTGAGCTAAGAATAACCAGCTGAGCCTTAGCTCACGCTACGAATATCCTGGCATAGCCGAGCTGAGCCACTGCTATTTTTTTTATTTACCATGAAGTATTCAGCCTGTGCGCATGCGCTGAGCAGGAATATTCATAGCAGGTTTCCAGTGTACTTTTTGTCACGAGTGTCGTGCCCAATTTCACCGGTACACTCCTATTCGGGTTGTGGTTTTTATTTACTGGTACTGTTAGTCGGTGAGGCCGATACAGGGTGGGGTTACAAAATGCTTGTTTTAACATACAAGCATAAAAATAAAAGCACTTACGTAATCGGGCGCGCCTGAATTTGTGCACATACTACGCACACAAATACGCAAGGAATGCAATAAAACGCAGACTATAATGACGAGCTCTACTCATTTACACGCACGCGCACAAGCACGCACACACACACGCACACGCGCGCGCACATGAATGCGAGGCTCAAACTCCGAAACAGTTCGAGATTGGACGACAGATTCTGGTAATTCGTTCCAGCGACGTATTGTGCGTGAAAAAAGGAAATGTGCATAAGTGTTGAGGCGTAATTGCGGTAATCGTAAGCCCGGGGGTCGAGTGTGTCCCGTTCCATTTAAGGTCACAGAATTTCATTGCAGTGGCATTAGGCCGATTGGGTGCGCACCAAAAAGAAAAAAAGAAAGTAAAACACGAATAACTGCGCGCACAGCCAATCGCAGGTGACCGCGTGAGAGCCCAACCCCGCCGGTTAAGTTCCTGTATCCCAGAGAATGCGGCCGCTCGAAAAAGAGAGAAACCACGACGCCGTGTGCATTTCGGAGGCATCGTTTCACAACTTTCGTCTCGTTGTCCGTCTTCGTCAGCGGAAAATGTGTCTCCGAGTGTCGTCGAGTGTCGCCAACTTTTCCGAACTCAAATAGTTCGGGCAGCTAACTGTAAATCAGCCGCGAAACCACTCTGGGCAAGGCGCGAACGGAGTTATTCTCCCTAGGGTGTCCCACAAGTCAACTTGTGTCACTTGCTTTGTAGGCCACGCAAAGATCTCGCGGCACCACAGGAACGCAGTGGTTTTTCGCCCTCCAAAACTTTGCCGAAAAGGTCTGTCAACAGGCCTCGCGACAACTCCTGAAAGGAAACATTAATCTCCATCTCTCGTCGACCTCCTCGTTCTCCCTTTTCTTACGTCGTGTGCGGCTGAGTTATGTCGCCCGAAACAAGGGAGTTTGGTCGCAAACTTTATGCCGCACGGCATGTTTGCGCACACACAAAGCGCTCCGCTTCTCGAGTTGGTGAGCGTGGGGAGTGCGTAGTTCGCGCCGAAGCTACAATACCTCCATCGAAATAACCGGCAGGTAGAGTGGATATTTGTCTAGCCGCGTGGAAGAGTTTTTTTCTTTTTTTCGCTCTCTCCCGGACGGAGTTGCGGCGCGGCCTTCCGCTGTGCGTACACACCATCATCCCTCAGCGTGTTTTGTTTCGTTACTACAGGTTGGTCGTATGTGTTTACACCGTGCCTGCAACGCCAGAGTTCGGGCAGGCAGGCAGGCAGCCTGGCGCGCAACTGGCTCTGTTGTCGCGCGCGAATTCAACGGCGCGGAAAAACACGGCCCACTCCTCCCTTCACCCTCCTCATCGGGCCGGCGTGTCGCAGGGTGCAGCTTTGCGCCCGCCACTGTTTTCTTGCTCGCTGCACCCGAATACACGGTCCGCCCGACGAGGAACCGAACCGGCGAAGCGTCGACTTCGCCGCTGTCGCCCGTGTTTCTCGGGCGTCGGAGGCGAGCGTTGGCGACGCTATTCTACCTGCGACGCAGCGCCGCCCGGTCGTTTGTCAAGTGTCCCGTGCGGCGGCGGCCGCGTGCGCTCTCGGGGACGCGGCGGCGCGTGCGGAAATCCCCTTTGTTTTCGCCTGTCTCTCCTTTGTGTGGGCCCCGGGCCGAGACCCCGCTCGCGCGCACGCACTTGCCTACCCCCACCGTTTTCCTATGCGGCGTTGGAGAACTGCTTTCCGCCCTGTTTACTTCCGGCTTTTGAGGTGCGCGTAGTAATGTTTACTCGCGCTAGGCAGCGCGTTAGAACGTCAACGTACGTCCTGACGGCACGGGGCATGTGCTTGCTTCATTGTTCAGCGGCGATGTTCTGTTTTTTTGTCGTTGTTAAAAACGAACAGGTTCCTGTTGTCGTCGATTGTTTTTTCTTCGGTTCGCGCTTACTCTAGGGTATCTGTCCCTTTGTTTCGTGCTCGGCAAAGCTTGCTGTACTGACGAAACCAGCCTTCGCGTAAAGTTGGAAGTAGTCTCTATGTAAACCAAACTGATACGCAACACATGCAGAGACCCAACAATGTTGTCAAGGGGTCCCAAAACTGGCTATATATGAACAGATTTATTTTGAGGTAATGACTTCGTCAATGAGTAGCTTGTCTCGGCTAGTAATTTGCCCTAAGAAGTGGGAGCGGGGATATAACGCCGTATTTTGTGAGTATACTTGTGGGATCCTCAGTTTTAGTCGTATCGTCCTTGTCACATCGCTGCCAGTGTGGAGTAATAAACGATTCAATGTCAAACTTGGAGTTAAACTAAGCTTACAGGAAAATGAAAGTCAGTAATAAATGTAGCGTGCTTGGTTTTCAGGCACGAGCATTGAGGCGGTAACGAGTGCAGGGGCGGAGTGTCTTGTACGTTAGAGGCTTTCAACAGAGCGTGTTGACAGGAGCCATGGATAGGGAAGGGTGGTAGCTATACCTGCCTTCCTTCCTCTTTAAACGCTGCTTTGTCGCAACTGAGCTTCGCACAGCGTTTCAGAGATTAAGGAGCGAACAATGCTTGCCTGCCATAACTGGCTCTGGTATGGAGACAATTCCCGGCACAACCTAACCGACCAGGACGCTGTTCGTTTCCTAGGTACCGCCAGTGAGTCTTTTTATGTATGAACAGTTTGCGCTGTCTTGCGGTAACGGGGTACAGGATCAGTTTGCGATGTTCCGCTCGTCTTCACAGCTCTTCGCTATGTTTCTCAGTGCGGGCAACGGCGGGCATTTAAAACTATGCGTTGTAGTAGTTTTCAAGAACCACCAGAGGGAGAAGCGAATAGGTTTCCATCTTTTGGTTGTGGTGTTAGTTTGGCGAGGGCTGCTGCATCGCGCGGCGCGCGTTGTGAAGGGGGCGCCTAAATTATGAACGACGTCTAGACGGCACATTTCTTTCTTTATTTTTTTTAAACGGCTGCTCGTGGTGGTCCTCGCGCGAACAGTGTACGCGTGCGTTTCGAGTGGCCCTTACTCTGCGTGTATATAGAGACGCTCTCCCGAGCGGCCACAACGCTGTTTACACTAACTCGTTTGCGCAGGCGCTTTCTCGCATGACTACACTTTAAATTTCACGCCCGGTAGTGGAGGTGGCAGCAGTAGGCTTTTATGAGCCGAGCTCCCCTTCTTTTTTTTTTCATCTTTTCCCGTACTTTTCCCCACCTCCCCTGTCGCTATCGTCCCTAAACTCCCTTAAAACCAATTCCCTGTTTTTTGCCGCGTGCCTCCTGCCAACGCTGAAAGCGGACCACATGCCCGGTATACACACCTCCTAGAGTTAAATGCCTCGGTATCGCTTTATTCCTTTAGAATATTCTGTTGGAACTGCTCAAAACCCGCTTTCGTAGTGCCATCTCGTAGATTGCCATACAATGATTAATTTAAGAATAAAAGGGCGGTCGTCACCCGATTCCTCCGCTGGTGACAGTCGCGTAAGGCTTTTTTTGTGTAGGCGGTGCTTTACCCGGCCGCCGCTGGTGGCTCTTTGTGGCTCCCGCGAGACGCCTTTAATCGAGTTTGCGTGTCCAAAGCTCGCGTGCGCGAGCGTGCTGGTGGTGGTGGTGGTGGTGGTTGTCGACTGTGCTGTGCTGGCGTCCCTGTCCCACCCTTCGGCCTCTCTTCCACTTTGCCCGGCAGTTTTAGCCGGAGTCTCTCCGTAGCGCCTTTCTCCTGGAGGCTGAAGCACCGCTGCTTCTCTGTCCCCGCGTTCTGCCGAAATGGGAGGTCCATAGCTGGGTCATGGTGGAGACTAGGGTCTTCCTAAGCGGCGTGACAGCTGGGAAAAACGAGCGCGGCTGGCATTGCCCTGAGGAAGTGGTGAAATTAATGTAATGCGCTGAGTAGTCGTTCGACTGGTCGTGCAACTCGACGTGCAGCCGAAAGAGGCTAACAGTGGAACGAGCGATTGATCCGGTATACCACCGACGAGATGCGAGAACACACATGTGAACACCCAGGCGGGCGCTGACGCGTGTGCAGGAATACGCGCCCGCCGCCTTGGCAACCGTGAAAATCTGAAAGCCGAGAGACGCCAGGGTAGAGAGTCAGCCACGGAGCAGGCAACGGAATGATGGACAGCGTGACGGGACTGAAGGTAAACAAAACTTGCGGGAGTCCGTTAGATCGTAATGACTTGCTGCCCTCTTTTGGGGTAGCTCAACGCTTCGATTGATCATTCCGTCGTATGTCCTGCGGTTGCTGTCTCATATTCTGTTCTCCCATTAATGACTTTCTGGCGTTTCGGCCTCATCGACAGGGCTCGTCTGTTTCGATTGCGCCAACTTCTTGCGCGTAAGACGAGGACGCCGTAGCGTAAGCGTTTCCACTTACTACCGTTGTGGTCTTGCGTCATTTCTTTTTTTTTTCTCGGATTTTTCCTGATTATTTCTGCTTACTTCCCCCCCCCCCCCTTTGTTTTTCTGTTTATTGCGCCCTATAGCTCGAAGAATGTAACCACGGTAGGCATAGCGCCGAACCTAATTCAAGCCCCCACCGCCATCTCCGATATTTTGGGGGGATTTCGTTGGATCCCGTTGGCTTTGGCTCCGCCGCTCGCGACAGTGCTGGCGCGGCGGCGGTTCTTGCGTTGGCCCCGGTGTCAAATGGCCGCTCGTTATTTTCTTTCCGCGCCGTCGGGAACAGGAGTGGTAGGAGCTGGCAGGCGTGGTGCGGCCCGCTGACGTTGAAAAACAGCGTTGCTGAATTCAGCCGGACGCGACGGGTCCATTTCCGTCGGGACACAAGTTGGCCCCCGTCTTTTCTTCGGCCGAAGATCTATAGGGTCGATCTCGACGCGCGCGCTCCTTCTTATTCACTTCTTTCCCCCCTCTCTTGGTTCATTCTTCTTCTCCGTCTCTCGCGGTGATTCTCATCTTCCCCTCTCACCCTCACTTTTATTTTATAGTTTCTCGTCTCCGGTCTTTCGTGCTGCGGCCGGCGCGCTGTCGGATCGAAAGCGAGCGTTGAAGAACTTGCTCGCGGGGCGTGCGGCTTCGACCTGACTTGGCTTGGCTCGCCCCGGTTTCGCTCGGCTTGCTCCACGCGGCACGCGGGAGGGAGCCGCAAATTGCCCCGCAGAAAGAACCGCGGGAATGGGCCGCTACGTCGCGGAAATTCGTGCCCTGCCCCCAAGAAGTGCAATTCGAGCGCCCTCTTTTCAGCCGTACTTTATTTTATTTTTTAAGCTCATTGCCGACATCTTTTTCGCCGGTACGGGAGGTTTGTGGGCTGACGTGGTGCGGAGATTCACTGAGATTCACAGTCTGATATTTCATTTTTCTATCCACTATTCACTATGACCACTTTTAGGGTATGCCACTGCAGATGCGTCTAAAATTTCTTCGGCATATCTTTTAAAGGCATGGCAGCCTAACGGCCGAACCTGTAAATCAAATCTTAGATTCCTTTTGTCCACCGTTGGTTGCGCACCCTTGAAAAAAAAAAAAAAAAAAAAAACTGGAGTTAATTCCTCTGTCACATGAATCGCCAAAACACGAAAGTGAAATGTTCAGCGAAATATGCAGCTGAGCATGATTTGCACGGGTTGGCGGCTGTCTTGTGTCTGTTCTTGGCGAGCGACGTCCTGCTGGCGGGTCGCTTTGGTGAAGGTGTACTGGCGTCATTTCCGTGACGGATATGACGTCAGTGAAATCTTGGTGTATGCTGGCACAAAACACTCTAGTGTTAAAATACAAAACTGGAAAACGAACAACCCGAAATATAACGTACTCTTTAGTACTAAAGGTTGCTTCCCCGCAAGAAGACACTGTGTGCAGGGTTGCACCCTTTACAGGCCGCTTGCTTCGTTGTACTGGCGGGATCAGATTCGTGTATCCGGGAATAAAACACTTTCGCGTTAAAATGTATTGAGACGGTGTCACATGCGTTCTGCTTACCGGCTGTGAAAAGCACGCGATACGAGGTCTTACTTAGGGCTTTCTTTCGTTCGGCAGGCAGCTTTGCTACGCAAAGCATGACTGCGCGGTTTAACGTTACCGTTGTTTGCACCGTCGTTCTCCCCCTGGTGTGTATAGCGGTAAAGTGTGCTTTGTTGTAGAATATAGCATTAACAAACAAGTTTGTTAATGCTATGTCTGTGTTTGTGTCTTTGTATTAGTTGCCAGAACCGCGTGGCCCTTTCTCGTTGCCACTGCAAATCTTTTTCCCGAAAGGGGGATGGACAATCGGGAATACGTAGCTCCGGACGGCGCTTTCGAAGGCTTAAGCCTGGGAAAGGAGAGGGAAGCGCTTGGAGGGGCGAAACGTCTCGTCTTGACTCGGCTTTGGCTTGCCGCTGGGGACTTTGTCTTCCCCGCGATTGCCTCGCGACAGCGCTACCAATCACGTCGGGATCTGTGCAGGCCTAAACTCGGCCGCCGTCCGCCTGGGGAAGCGGGGAGATTGGGGAAAAGAGAGGACCGACGGGGCTGAGGAATCAATCGTGTCGTCGTCTGCTCTGATCGCCTGCCTTCTTTTGTTTTGTACTCTTCCTTATCGTCTGCTGCTTTTTTGTCGTTGTTCTTGTTGTTGTTTTCCTGTGGTTACTTTTGTTTTTCTCGGAGCTTGACGTTCGCGAGGAAAGGAAATGATGGCTTCATTTAAGGAGAAGAAATGTACAGTGTGGCAGAACATAAGGCAGTTCGCTGGAATGTTTAGATTGCGCGTCGCCAGCTGAGTTTTTCCTCTCGGCGTGAGTGTCTTTTCTGTCCGCGTTTTCGAGATTTCATGCGCACTGGATTTTTGTTTTCGCGTTAGCCTCGCTGTGAGCTCAGATGACATTTTCTGTGGAGAACTGAAACAACAAAAAGACACACCGGACAACGAGAAAATTTCTATTGCGCTGTCAACATCCTCTTCCCCCCCCCCCCCCTTTTTTTTTTTTTTTTCTCCGTTTACCCGTCAGTATTGTTTAGCTCTTTGCTCAATATTGTCTCCTCTTTATGTCTCTTCCGCGGCTCCTGATTGTGGTGCTTCAGTTGCGACGGAAATAACAGCTTAGAGAACTTTCATTTTGCCGCTGGTAGCCGTTGAAACATTGCGGTCGTTAATCCCCGCAGTTTTATGCTTTATTCCTTCTCCTTTCTAATCTCCTCGGGCTGTTCGTAATAGGATACTCCCTTTCCGAAAGACTTTCTTCGTGTTCTTTGTTAAAAAAAATCAATTTTCTTCAGCGTTCCGGCAATTCCGCCGTAATTTCTCTTTCGCTCTCTTTGTCACTCTGCAATTTTAGGGGCGAAGCAAGGTCTTCGGCTATTTGTTTGCGTCTTCTGTCGTCGTCGTGATCGTCGTATCATGTAGTCACCGCACTAAAACATCGGGAAACTCGATTACGCCTCGCGCTAGAAAAACTTCTTGTTTCAAAGGCAAGAGACCTTTACAGCAAAGCTGTATACCTCTACGTCCCAACGGTTTCATCTCCGTGGGCAAAAACGTCAATGCGCCAAGAATAAATACACTCATACACTGCATGCTTCGCCCCTCCCCAGGTTTCACGTAAGTGGAAATGGCCGGGAATTTTTTTCTCCTTTACATTTCTTGTAACTTCATTTTTGTTTTGTTTTTGGCGCTCCGTTCAATCGTTCCACCGCGTACAGGCTAAACGGCGCGTCGCGATAAGTGTGGGCTTTCGTAAATATCGGTTCGCAACTGATCAAGTTGACCCCCTGGTGCGGCTTACGAATTTTCTATGATGGGCCGGTTGATCTGGTAGCCCGATTCATACAATTGTATTCTTACAGGCACAATGTAGATACAGCTTCTGCATCCAAACATAACGGGCGTGCTTTTATTTTTAATGTGCGCATTGAGACGCATCTCCAACCCCGGGCGCATACCGCAGCGCGTTCTTTCCTGACGAATTCCCACGCCAAAAGAGGGAGCCTATAAAGTCGCATCCTCAAATTTCGCCCGATTTTATGGTCTCTAATTTTTAGGGCCTCTAATCGAAAGGTCTAATATGGTCTACTAGAATCTGATTTTTTTTGCTCTATAACCGATGTTAGGGTCTCCATCCATCCCCATCCCCATAGTCTGATTGATTTTCATGCTCACCGGCGTTAGTATTTTCATAATCATTTCAGTTAGCTAGCCACTGTCTTCGCGCTCTTCTCCCCAGTTGGCCTTGTGCCATTAGTACCGAACTATCATTATCATCATCATCGCTGTTTGAGGAAAGCCCTGCGGCCATATGCGGTGGCCGGGGATGGCTGCTTCTCAGTAATCAATCCCGGCTTCTAGCCCCGTGTATTTTCTGTCGTAGACTCCGATTTGTTTCTCTTCCCATGCAAAATGGAGCCATGCGGGTTCGTCGTGTCCTTATGTGTGCTCGCTTTAAGTCTAATCCGCGTCCTTGTGCTACCCATTGACCACGGTCCCTCCGCACTGGGTCTTACATTCTGAAGAACAACTTACTATAGCTTGACGTTGGGCTAGTTGGGTACACATTATTCGCGCTAAAAAACATCGCAGATACAAGGGAGTGAAAGTGGAGTCAAACTAAAAGTGGCAAACTACAGCAGAGCTCTAGTTTGTCACTTCTTCCGTCCTCGTCTCGCGCTGTTTTTTAACGTGAAGTACAAATCCGGAGGAAAACCGCCTCTAAAGCGTGCTTTGTGCATGGCACTGGTGCGCAAGGTGCTGCCGACTACTGTGCATCCGACTTTTTACCGTGCAGTGTAGATGCCGGCCATGTCATTCTTGACAAGAAAATTCGTTGTTATTGTCATCACTATTTCGAACGCAGTGGTTTTTTATCGGTGCGTAGAGTAGTTTTCGTTCGAGTGGTTCACCATTACATCAATGATCAATCAAACCACCCCTAAGTAAAGCTGCAGACTGGGCTAGTTGGTAATTCATGGTGATCAAATGCAGCGCAGCAGAAACACACGGGACGGAAAGAATACACACGGACGAGCGCTCCTCCGTGTATTCTTTCCGTTCCGTGTGTTTCTGCTGCGCTACATTTGATCACTATCAACCCCCCCCCCCCCCCCCCCCCTTATATTCTTTATGTTGTCGTGGAATGTGATGTGAATCAAACTCGCAGCTTTCTAATATTTCTACCCACGACCGCTACGTTAAATCATCTTCATCATTGTGGATCACCTCGTACTCTGCATCCAATATCCTCTTACGAAGGTGGCATCCTGCACTAAAACTTGTGGTACTTTTTTCGTGGCGCACTCGAGACAACAACGTGCGCTTTAGTCAGCTTACATCGAAAACATCCGACGAGCGAAAATTATATAGACAAGGCCGATATTAGGCAGTTTTAGCATATCGTAACCATGTTTGCGTTACCGTTTACCGTGTTACCGGAAGCCTGAGTTTCCGTTTACCGCTGAAAACGGTAGGGCACGTTTTAGCGCACCGTTTGCGGTTTGCGTATTCCGGCCGCCGAGGCGCAGGTAGCGACAGCTGATGAATTAGTCTCAAAGCAAATCACTCAATTTTCTTGCTTATATCTATTTGCATTCGTTTAAAGTAACTTGAATATTTCACTTTGGAGGTAAAGCATTCACACTAACTGTAGTTGTTTTGAGAATAGTGTAGCCATCAACTGTAGAGCTCTAAAAAGGAAACGAGTTGGTGGCGCCATCTACTGGGGAGAGTTAGAATCAAGGTGAAATAGAATTTGCCCCCGCGCTAATTATTTGGGCAAGAAACAAGTAAAATATGTTGTAGCAATTACTCAATAACCTACACTACCTTGCCTAGCACAAGTTTGGAGGCCTAAAAGCACTTTGCGAGCTCAGAAACCTATCGGAACTATTTGATGCGGGCAAGGCTTAGAACCAGTAGGGACGGCCATTTTGCTCACCCATATGAGAAAAATGGTCGATTGTCGCTTTCCAGAGCATTATTTAGCAAGAAACACGTAATAAACAGCATCGAGAAAGACATTATTCGGCCGTGCCAAGCATAAAGCGCCGACCGCACTGCATTTGCTGTAATCAATACGCGAAGGTAAACTTCGTCTGCTCAGGAAGCTCGCTGGTGACGGTAAAGCCTGTGCCGGTAAGTTACCGTTCACGGTAACTCTCGCGCATGCGTAGTCGACTCCCGCAAACCCGGTAAATGGTAACGCAAACGCGGTAACGACATGCTAAAACTCCATATTAAAGAGAGGAGCTAGTTTCCGTAGCGGGAGGCTTGCGTCCCTGGTGGGTCTGAAGGAGAACACAATAAGGTTTTTCCCGCTCTGATCTGTCGCATCGTCACGACAAGCTTACGTTGTGTTGGTGGCTCGCATCTGCTCTAGCTTTCTGGCAGCTAGCCTATGAACTAAGTTCGTAGCGCATCACGCGATGAGCTCTCACCAGCTTCACGGCCCAGTGCGTGGTGGAAGACTGATCAGCAGCGATGGATGATTGTTTCGGTGAGAATTCACCCGGGAATAGCGACAGTGGTTGGTGGAGGATGGGGATGACTGTAGGGATTGTGTTGACGACGTCGTCGACTGGACGACAGCCTCCTTCCTCATGGAGACGACACTCATACCGCCCGCGTCGGTCAACGCCCACCCCAGCTCAAATCCTCCACTTCACAGCATTACGTCGCGCAGAGTCATATCTCGGCCAAATTGTAGTGTCGGGCCCTATTTGTGAATGCGTGCGCAGCCCTGGTGTAGGTACAACCACGAGCAAAAGTTCACGGACCACAAAAATGTAATTTTTAGGTTATTTCTTTTCCGGTAGCAGTGGACAGACGGTGGTATGCATGTGAGATGTCGTAAAATTTTCGAAGTATTGCACAAATACCGCACATTATACCTCGGGCTGTTGTGCGGCGTAGAAATAACTCAAAATTGCTGATTTCGTGGTCCGTAAACTTTTGCTCTTGGGGGTACACTGTGAGTGTACGACAAGTTCTAACCTTCCGTATTCGTTCGTTAGAAGGGAGTAAGAATTTGTGACAAGCATGTCTTCGGATAGAAAATAAAACACTTATTTGTTTCCTTTTCGGAACACTTTCTTTTGTTTGAGCGCGTGTTTGGGGCATGTTTATCTGGCCGCATATATCGGGGCCAGGTACGGGTGAAAAACGATGTTTGGCGTGGCCCAAGGCCGGCGGGCTCGTAAAGACGCCTTACGTACGGCCCCCGGTGCGCCGTGCCTCGTCCTCCTCCCCCGGGACCTTATTGGGCGGCAGCGGTGACGTCCGCGCCGGCGCGCGCGCGTCAACACCGGGGGATAAGGATGAGACATGGCCGTATCGATGCTCCCAGCGGGCGTATACCCTGGGCCCGTCTCTCCTGGCCGTCCGCTGTGCCAGCAAGGCCCCTTGGATCAGCGCCGAATCTTTGACACTGAAACGCACCGCCTTCTCGGTGATATCGGAACGCGCCGTATGTCGCGCTCTGCGTGTGGACGTCTATGTCTGCGTTTTGTGCTGCCCGTTCAGGTAGCGTATTTATTCTCGGAGGTCTTCTCCTCGGGTGGGTGTGTTGGGCGGGTACCTGCCATTCATTAGCCAACCATACCCTGCGTTGGATCTTTAATGGTCGCCATGTATATACTGTACATAGATCCTTCTACCGTTTAATACACCGCTTCATCTTCAACCATGGTTCGAGTAATTTGCTCTGCTGCCACGTTACAATATATATATATATATATATATATATATATATATATATATATATATATATATATATATATATATATATATATATATATATATATATATATATATATATATATATATATATATATAAAATGCACGCTGAGAGCTTCGATGGCAGCGTGAGTTTCCGCGCCCTGTTGACCTTTCGGGCGTGTCGCAAAACATACCATGTCGCCGTCGTTTCGCCTGTGACGTGTGGCGGCGTGGTATACATGCTTCATGTGCCGTCAACACTAACAGGCTGCGTGCATGACGCAACGGGGAGCCTAGTCACCCAATCAGGGTCGTCGGAGTGAGTTACGTCACTTCCGCGAAGAGGGTCTCTCTATGCCTGCCGCGCCAATACTGCTGTTGTCGGCTCTGCGAATATTTTGCGCTTCGTGTTATTGTTGTTTCTTTACTGGGGAATTGTGGCAGTGCTGAGGTCGGGCCCATCGGCGACCCTCTGTATGTGGGCGGGATTGCGGCAGAATCAAGTTTGTTAGTAGCGTTATAACTATATAATTGTCACCTTGAAACGTCAGCTTGAACGAAAAAACACAGGACACATTGCTGTCCGTGTTTTTTTCCTACGTCCTGTGTTTTTTTTTTTTTTTTCGTTCAAGCTGAAGTTTCAAGTCGATATGAATGAACTCGGCCAAACCGAAGCAATTTTATGTAATTGTAACTACCGTGGCTTGAGATAGCGTTTCCTGCCCTTGGAAAGTTGTGAAATAAGTTTTGGGCTGCAAAAAATAAACCAGGAAGAAGTCTGTTGTTACAGATGTTAGTGTCTGCGAGTGTCAAGCTATTGCTTTTCTCTTTTCGTCAGCTTTTTTAGGTGTAAATATATTGTACTCGAAGTCCCTGCTGCCTTTCTATTTGATTAGATAGGGGTATGAGTGACTTACCTGGCTGCATGCGGGTTTAGAGTGGATGAATGGGCAGCGTTATCCTACCTCTTCATCTCAGCTAATTCGTCTACCTGACCCTGACAACATAGTCCCGGATCAAACTAGACAGGGGGAATATATATATTCTTCCTCTGTGGAACGAGGTGTAAAGCAAACTAAAACAACGCCGTAGTCGGCGCGCTGGAAAAAGGGGGAGTGCTTGTCCACAAAAAGAAACATTTCAGCGGAGCTGAAATAAATTGTGTGTGCTTCACTGGACGCAGTCTTTCTATCGAAGATGAGGAAACGCCGGAGAGAGGCCAGTTCGCGCAACGGAGGGAACATTTTGAGGGAGCGGAGGGTCACCGTCCGCTTACCATTAACCAATCGACTGGAAGAAGGGACGACCGCCGGGGCTGGTTCCGGAAGCGGGGCGGAAGTAAAACTCGAAGCAACAGACTGGATGGAGGAAGTTTGGGAGCGGAGAGGGGGGAAGCTCCCGTCCGGTAGTTGCTTTAATTTTTTTTTTTTCTCCGATGCCTGCCCGCGTACCAGACGAGTAGAGGAGCAGCGACCGGATGTTGTTTCAAAGTGGTTCCCAAATTTGGGATCTACGGTTTTTTTTTTTTTTTTTTTTTTTTTTTTTTTTTTTTTTCAATTTAGGCCACCTTGAATTACGATAGTACTCGCTTCAACTTTGTTTGCTTAATTCCCTCTTGCGCGCCCTTAGGGATAGCCGGTAACAACATTCGTCGTCCACCTCACAGCATGATTTGGACAGTTCGTTTAGGAAATTTTTCCCAGAAGGGCGTTGAAATCTTTTAAGCTAGATTTTTGTTTCTCGTTGGGCGGTAATCGTCGGAAAAGTTCGCCTTTACTACTTGCTGTCTGGCGAAACGTAACTTGAGGGGTGTATTTCGATTTTCGGCTCTGCTGCTCCGCCCCTCTTCCATTCTGCGTGGTTAGACTTCTGTTTTCTCCATTTATATCATTTGCAGTCCAGGAGTAAAATTTTTCAGGGTTTCTAAGTTCTGCAGTGGACAACGAAATGTCCGATTCTGCGGGTTGGGCGATGGCTTGTATATGGACTTTCGAAATCTGGTTTACTTAGATTTTTAAGGAACGAAGTTATTCTTCCCCTACCTTAGTGTTCAAAGAAACTGTGGACGTATGACCTCAGAAATCTAGGCTTCGTCCTTAATAATTGTACTTCCCCCTGTCTTGCAGCTCAAAAAAAAAAAACGATTATGTATGGGCTAGGAAATCTACAGCGCGAGAAGGTGAATAGCGGCGTTTTCCCCGTCTCCTCATCCCTCGTTTCAGCAGCTTGCGCCTCCTTGTCTGCATCCAACTCGGGAAAATAGTGCGTTCGGCCCCTGTTTCGCATTCGTTATTCTCAGGCAGGCCTCGAAAGGAGCGTCCGGCATGACCTTTACGCGCGATGCCGTTTTTTGCACGGCCCGCTTTCCCGAAATAGGGCGCTCGTTTGCTGCCCTCACTTTTCGTCGAAGACGTATCTCGGCTTCCGCCAGCGCTTCGGAACTCTGGCCTTTCCAGCGAACCGCGTAAACACTGTTTCGTCCGTGATTGTATCGCTGTCTGATCGCCTTCACGTGCGCCTATTCTTGCCTTCTTGCTTCGTTGTCGCCGGTGCTTCTTTTTCTGGCGGGGAAAACTAGAATAGGGTAAACCTCCTTGCACACTGTGTGTGTGTGTGTGTGTGTGTGTGTGTGTGTGTGTGTGTGTGTGTGTGTTTGTGTGTGTGTGTGTGTGTTGTGTGTGTTGTGTGTGTGTTGTGTGTGTGTGTGTGTGGAGACAAACAGACGAGGGCACAAATACAGCGCTGTGTTTGTGCCCTCTTCTCTCTGTCTCGTGTTGTTAGCGCTGTTACTATGAATAAGTACCAACTCGCCCAATATTCCGTTTTTTGCGTAATTTTGCTGGCCATTATTGGTCATGGAAGCAGGACAACGACGAATCAGGCAGGACGGGTACAGTGGGGAAAAAAGCACAGGCGCTAACCACAAGTAGCGTAAGAAGCAGCTACGAAGTTTCACGCTGTTTCGGTTTCTTGAATCAGTGTCCAAGTGAGAGCAGGCCACATGGAAGGGGCTGCTGCATCGTCACGTTGAAATAAACTCCGCCCCTCCATTGTCGTATCTTGCCGAACGAATTTTGACACTCCCAGTTATACCCCCCCCCCCCCCTTTTTTTTTTTTTTTTTTTTTTTCCAGCGCTGCCTCGCTTTTGGTTCTGTCACCGTCGCTTCCGATTTTGAACCGCTCTTTTAAGTCGACATTTGGGAAACAAGGCGGGGACAGGGGACGGAAAGGCTTGGCAGCTGTCGCGTTTGGTGTGTGTCACTTTTTGGCCGCTCGGCGGTGGCGACAAAACTCCTGTCGGTCGTCGGACAGGTGTAACGTTTTATAAATTAGTTTAAAGGCTACCCCTAACTCGTACGAGCTGACGTCACTTAAGCAACGCGTCGAAAACATCGCGTTGAAACACGCCAACTGGCGCAGCTGGCTGTCTGCTGGGAGTCTCTCCTATCGCCGCTAAATGAAAATAAATGAGTGTTTGTCTGCAATTCTGCGTTTATAAAAGCGGGGAATTCCTCTGGCACAGAGGTAGTTGGCTAGACAAAAAAAGAGTCGGGAAGGGATTCGCTCGTAGGAGGGAGCGCTATGAATGAAAAAATGCCCTCGTGACCGTCGCCTTTATTTATTTAAGCAGGGCGCGCGAAGTAATAGTGCAATTCATTTTCGCACGCAATCAGTGCGGTGTATACAAAACGTAAAAATACAGCAAAATAACTCGCATCGGTAATCTTAACCAAAATGGCGCCTTCCCCAACTCCATGCATTTCTTTTTCTTCGGAAAGTCAATCCACAAAATCTACAAACCAAGATCTCGGGAAAGTAAATTGCGAGGAACAACGGAAAAAGAAAAATAACAACGAAAAGTGAAAGTTGAGAAACGAGGAAGGACGGCAGCCGGGAAAGTGAGCTCGATTTCGGTCGCAACCCGCGCTGTGATTCGGCGCCGATTCGAAGTCGACCGAGCGTCTCGCGCTGCCACCTTTGCGTGTTCGCGTTGGAAACGTTTTTTGCTGCTTCTTTCTCTCTGCTTTCTTTTTTCCCGTAGCCTTCGCTCTTTCTTGCTCCGTCGCTCCTGCTGCTGCTGCTGCTGCTCGCTCTCCCAACTCGTTCCTTCCTTCCCGCGCGGGTATTTCTGTAGGATTCATTCCTCGGCGATCCCGTTATTTGAACTTGAGCAGGAAGCGGGCTCATAAAAAAAAGGGGGTGTAGGAGGCGGGAGTGTGTTTTGTAAGCAAACGCCAGACGTTGCGTGTATCCGGCCGTGGATCGCCGCAGTAGCGGCGGAGGAAACGCCAGGTTGGAAAAATACTCCGCTCGGGCGCTCCGTTCTTCGGAAGTTACGGAGACGCCCGCTTCGGCTGCGCGTCGTGCGCGATGCCTGGTCTGCGTCTCTCGCTACCTCTTTTTCTCTGTTCCTTTTTTTCTTCCCATCTTCTTCTACGGAGCGACAGGGTAAACATTTTGCAGTCGTAAATTCTTCTCCTCCCGCGGCGGGAAGGTGCAGTCGGAGGGATGTTTATGGTCCGGTGTGCGAGGCCGCGCTGGGTTTTCTTGGCGGTGAAAAATACGGCGCGCGGGATGGGGGAGCTGACGTCTGCTGGTACCGAGCTCGCTGCGAGAGTCCGTGGCATTTTGCGTGGTTACCTGTTCTTGTGTGCGAAGTGAGTTGTCTGGCTTTCGAGTATGTTTTTTGGTGAACGGTGGAAATAAAGCTCGGAACATTGCTGGCGCTAGGCGGGACAAGGACGGCGAATTACACACAACTGGAGCGCGCTCCAGTTGTGTGTAATTCGTAGTCCTTCTCCCGCCTAGCGCCAGCAATCTTCCGAGTAAAAAACCAACTAGCCCCATTTCAAGCTCTGGTTAAATAAAGCTCGCCTTGTCAGAGATGGAACGGCTACAACGCTCGGTCATCATCATTGTAATTCTCGGTAATTTTGTTTGTCCTTCATGCGGCATCTGAAAAGAACTTTGGGTAAATTGCCGCTAGGCAGTTGTGTAGGATGCGTATGCAGCACAGAACTATTTTGCTTATGTCCACTGCTTTGTATGAAGGTGTTTGCACATTGTCGGGACAATTTCAGGCAGCGAGTGAAATGCCGCCGTAGTCGCATTCTGACTTCCTCTGTAGCGTGCCGTGGCCGCATTTTGTAGTCCCACTTCTCGTCACTACGTCACGGGACTACTGGTTGTGTCGGGTCGTGTCGGATCGGATCGGATCATTTGTAGTCGAATCGTATGGCATGGCCGAATTCCATAACCCCCCTTCTGGCCGCTACGTGACCTGTTGAATCGTGTTGTGTTGCGTCGGGTCGTGTCGAATCGAGCCTGCCTTATGCGAGCGATACAATTGAAGCAGCTACAGAGGCAACAGACAAGGCGTGGCGTTTCCAAGGGGCGTCGGCTTTAAAAGGCGCCATGCGCCGCTCAAATGTCGGCTGATCTGGTCACGGGAACGGCGTGGGAGCATTGCGATTGTAAGAATTGGTAGCCGCTTCAGAGTAGTTCGCAAGGAGGCGGAAGGTCACATTGAGCTCATCACCACAGCGGTGGTCCATGCAGCACAAGAAAGAAATAAAGGAAATAACTGAAATTGAAATTAAGTGAAATGCAATGCCGCTTTTGGAAGCTTGTAAGTGGGCAATCTCGGAGCAGAATACTAATGTTTCGTCGTGAAGTATCGGGCCTTTTAATAATGAGTTATGCAGTGCTCATGTTTACACCCTGGCGCTCTTTTTGTGGTGCGTCCTTTTGTTATGATCGAGAAAACCAGTCGAGGTGATATCCTCTTTGTTAATAAATGCCGCGTTGAAAACATTTCGTGTACCGATGCTCTGCCGGAGCGGGTCGGTTATGTCTGTCGGCAACTGTTAACCAGTTGGCTAGTTTGCAAGCAGTCAACTTCCGATGGCTCTGCGATTTTGGGCCGATGTTTGACCCCGTTTTCATTTGCCTCATCCTTGGTAGCTATGCTTTCATTCCCCTTCTGGTGCGTCAGCACTCGCGGAGAGAACCAAGAAATTATGGCTCGTTACCTCAGAAACGAGGAAAAACCGCAAAGCTTCGTGACCCGCTGAAGCCAGCGCACGCTATTCCTCCCTAATCAGCGTGCTGCTGTTCCAATAGCGTCTCAAGACGGAGTCTTAAACGGCGAATGGTACGCCTCGTAAAAGAAAAAGAAAAAAAACGAAGCAAGAAAAAACGCCGGAGCCTGAAGCACGCTCTACACAGCCCGTGTTATCTCGGGTGCTACGGTCTTTCGGGTCGCTGCGCCGGCCTTGCACGCCTATAGCTCGAACCTTGATGAATTGGACCCGAGCGCTTCCTTTAAACACCCTTTTTTTTTTTTTTGTATTTGAAGGGCCAGGCTTTGCGCACTCATACCGTAAGGGCTTTGCTCGCTTCGCCGTCTCTCTCCTCTCTCCCTACCAGACCATCTTCGGCCTCCCTTCGGATTGTGACCACTCGCCGACGAGGTGTAATTAGCGTTCCCTTTAATGCCCCCTAGGCTCCCTTCCCTCTCCAAGCCTTCCTTGCTACCTCTTTTTCCTGCCCCGCACGCTCTTTTTTTTTCCTCCTACCCGCCGTCACGCGATGTGCTTCCCCATCGGCCTGCCTGAAAATCGCCCTTTAATGGAGTTCCCGTGTTGGGTGCCTTTTGTGGCCCCCCTCTCTTCGTGCCTTCGTTCTTTTTTAATCGCGGGTCGTTGGCTATGGGCCCACGTCGTCTGTGTTATCTTTACGACGTCCGACTCCATCGCGGTAATGGAGTTGTTTGAGGCTACAACTTGAACGCGGTTCACTGAGAGCCCGCACACGGTGCAATACTAGATCATGCGACGGCAGATGGTTTTGTGGGGCGACCGCTGTGTTCGAGTCGCTGCTACGGTTACGAGCCGTCCGATTCGAGAATTCCCCGTAAAGAAAGCTTCAGGGCGGGCGCGTGTGTGATGAAGGAAAGCCAGCTTGCTGGAAGACGTGACGGGACGTAATGTGAGCCGAGAGGAGGAGGCTCTGCAACGACACTTGACATTTCGTTGCGTGCCCTTTACTGGTATCGAATAAGAAGTGGTGTTTCCACGAGGGTGTTTTAACGCTAGAGCATGTTCTTGGTGTCAAAAAATGTTCGTTTAGACTGGTGTTACCTGGCTGAAAGTGCGTCAAGTGCGTCAGATGGGAAGTACTCAGTTTGCGTTCAGTAGTGACCGCGTCGTATGTTTTCTTCCTCGTGATAATCTCCTCCTCCTCCTCCTCCTCCTTTATGGGTCACGTGGGTGGGGCAGCTAAACAAAAGTATGACCCGATGACTCTGTGACTGAGGCTATACTGTGACCGCTGGACGCTTAACCGGAAGATGAACACCTCAGTGATATGCCAAATGGTCCACTTGCAATCGCTCACTCAACTGCAGATAACTTTGTTAAGCGCAATAAAGAAAATACAGGACGAGGGATACAAGGACGAGCGCTGCTTACAACTGAGTTTTAATAACAACCACGGGGCATATAAATAGAAAAGAATCACAACACGCTGAAATGACAATGAAGTTTATCGCATCACTGCACATCCCCCCTCGTCCTGTGTTTTCTTTACTGCGCTTAACAAAGTTCAAATGGATTACCAACTCGCTCGTACCCACACGTTGTTCAACTGAAAATGTTTGGCCGTCGGCAGGGGGTTGTTCTCGACACCTTCGGGGAGTTCCTGTGCGTGCGTCTTGTTTTCGTCGTGAAACCTGTGTGGCAACCACTGAAGTAACAATCAGTAATGCGTCAGTCAAGAGGCCTGCCAGGATCGTTCTACGTGATTCCAAGTGTTTTATGCCTGCTTTTAACGCAGTCCACTTGCCGCCGGGCAGAAGTTTTCATTCCTAATGACACGGCATTTTCAACGTCGCCGTGAAGAAGCCGCCCAACTCGGAGTCGCCGGGGAGTTCACCCGGCGATTGCTACCTCGTTGGGTGCAGCTGCCGTTGCCCCTCCCTGACCTCCTATTCGGTTGCCCAGTCGCCGTCGCGCCTTCTCTTCCGTAGAATCGGTTGTGTTCGTTTCACTCTCTTCAGCTGCAGCATCCGCAGGAGTCACGCCCACTGCGTCTGAACGAACATACCGGGAATGACGCCACCTACTGGCGAGCGGTAAAACGAGTGCTGGCTATGCCAGAGAGCCTCCTTTTATCAGTCACTGAGAAACAGTATGCAGTTTATCGATCGTATCGTATCGATGTGCTGCTCTGGATGTCTCCGGTATTTTCCAACACAGTGAATATTCGCTATAACGAAGTCTTTGGGATATGAAATGGACTTCGTTGTAAGTGAAGGTTTATTAAAAGTGGTGACTTTTTACCCTCCACGAAATACCTCAAATGAAGGAATACCCCTGTCACACGGACACTTTCAATCGCGATTGAGTCAATCCGGATCGAGCTCAATCCGGATCGGGCGCATTCTACACGGCAGTTTCAATCGCGATCGAGCTCGATCCCGCTCGAACTCAATCCTGGTTTCTCAAGCGCGATCGAACGAAAGCGGCGATACTCGAGTCCCCGCTCAGTGATGACACAGAAGGTGAAAACTTCAACTAATGCCACAAATTGTGTCAAATAACTTGACCCAAACAAGCTTGCGGTAACATTTCAATAGTTATGTATACCTACGACCGCGCGAAGTTACCAGACGCCGGCCGCAAGTAAGGAGCTTTGGCACTTCTTCTTCTTCTTCTTCTTCGGCGCATGTAGGCTCCCTAGCCGCAAGTACATTGTTAGCGCCATCTGGCGTACACAAGTGCAGCCGGTGCAACTTCTCGATCGCGATTGAAACGGGCCGTGTAGCAGCGGCAGTACGTCGAGCGCGCTCGAAAACTCGATCGCGATGCACTTCAATCGCGATTTAAAGTGCCCGTGTGACAGGGGTATAAGACATCGAATAAAGCAGTTCAATTATAAGGTGGGTTTGTTTTATCTCTTCCAACCCCACCCCCCTCGCCCCTTTTTTTTACACGTGGAGCTGGCTCTTGTAATTTTCGTTCTTCGCGATTCTTCCAAACAGTGCCGAACTCGCCCTGCAGCCCCTTTGTAATGCTGTGTTCCGAACGTTTTCGACTCGCAAACAAATGCTTTGGCAAAGCGGAGCCGCCATCCTCCTTTGACGTGGAAATGCGGGCTTACGAAGGGGTCACGCACTCCAATCTATTGTCGAGGCGGAACAGGTCGACAGGTGCGCCTTTAAAGCTCGCTGAACTGTGTTTGCTTAGAAGGCCCTTTCCGCAATTCTTCTGTATAAACCCTCTCGTCTCCAATAGTGGTCCGGAGTTGTTTTATTTTTGATCATCTTCTTCTTATGTGTGTCTCTCGATTTTCTTAAAAGTTCTCAGTTAAGATAGCGCCGCTCTACGACCATCGCAAGTTTTGCCCGGAGGCTGTGGGGACGTACCAACATTATCCCGTCGTCGTTGTCTAAAACTTGAAAGAAAAGTAGCGGGGCAAGGTAATACCTAAGCGGAGGCTGTAGAAAGGTGGAGGGAAAAGAAAACGAATGTAACGCAAGGAAACAGTGAGGAGGATACGCAGCGAGTCTTCGAGATCTCGCAGATCCGCGGTGGTCGGCCGCTCTTGTCAGCCTCGATCGATGCCCGCTGCCCGCGAAAGATTGATGGTGCGGGTATATTTTCCCGGCCAAAAGTGAGGTGGCCCCGAGCGGGTGGTGTCGGAATTGTCCGTGTCGGCCGCCGCCGTTGCTTCGGTGTTTCCTCTCCCGTTGGGCTGCCCCGTCCGCCGACCTTCGGCCCCGCAGCAGATACTCGGTGCTCTTGCTGCTCCTTTTTGGGAGGAGGGATCTTTCCTCCGGGCTGCGTGGACGGGCCACGACCGGCAGTTTTGAAATTCAATACACTGACCCCCGTCTTCCGTCTTTGCCCTTTTTTTCCCTATCGGATTTTTTTCTTTCGTTTGCCTGTGTTCATCGTTAGTTTTCTGCAGTTCGCGCGTTGTACGTAAAGTGAAAATAGGATAGCGCTGCAAGGGACGATGGAAGCGGTGATGGAGGCGCGTTGCCCCAAACCGCGGTAAATCGAAGGATAAAAAAAGTAGACGGCGATAACAGATCCGTTAGTTGTGTCAGTGTGGTTTGGTTGGGTTAGTGTCCTTGCGTACGTTTTGTATTTCATTTTACCCCTTTGAAGCCATTTTTTTCACGATTCGTGTTTCTAATCTAAAGCAAGTAGCGGGCCTGACGTCTTGCAGTTATTTTGCAGTTCTTTTTAGGGAAGGCGCCCCGCTATAATTTTATACAGACTGAAGCCTTTGCGCCATGTAACTGCGTACTTATTACCCTGTTTTCCAGCTACGCGTATAATGTAGTTGTTTAAACGGGACCGGATGGATTCCAAGCACGTACGCCTACGGCAAGACGGGTAAGGCAGAGGAACAAAAAGACGAAAGGGTACACGGCCTCGTCTCTTCGGCGTGAATGTGAGCGGATTCGGCTGTCACCGTCGAGCAGCTGTCACGTTTGCGAATGGCTCGTCGGTGTTCGTGTCCGTGATCGGGAAAACGTATCGCAGATCTGGAAGGGCGGGCGCGTCTTCGCCTTGGCCAGCGTTGACACCGAAGGGACCTCTCTCTCTCTCTCTCTGTGTCTCTCCCTCTCATCTGCTTGTACGCCGCCAAAACTTTCTCTGATTCCTCCATGTCCCTATTAGTTCCTCTTTTCCAAGCCCATGAGGACGTCTTCTATATATGCTTGTCTGCAGTTTCGTGTCTTCCGTGTCCGCCGCAATTTCGTGGCTGTAGTGATTTCTTCCGATTTTTCGCGGCTACCTTACCGAGCTTCCGAGCTTATTGGTGTGCAAGGCGGGTATATATTTTCTCGCGCTTTGCCTGTTTAAATGTTCTGGCTTCTCGTCGTCTAGTCCTGCCCTCAACAGAAAGCACGATGACTGAGCACGGCACGGCGAGCTTGCGCAATTCGGACCGAATTCCGCAATCTCGCTGGACGCGGACCGAATCACCTTACGAGCGTTCGCTTGAAGCGCGACGGACGACGTGAATACTGTGCACCGCTTGAACTGGGCACGTCTCTACCTCTACCGTCATCGCTCAGACCCATCCTGCCCTGACCGTGAGAATTTGTTCGTATCATAAGAAATTCTTGTTAAGCGGACATTTTTTTTTTCTTTTTTTTTTTTTTTGCATCGTGCGTGTCACAAGAGTGCTAAAATTTGTGGATGCTTCGAACTTTCTAACGATGTGAGCGGGCGAAGCCATATTTGGGCTCCTGTCAAACTGCTGTTCAACCTCCTGTTAGACTTTGTGGTCGCGCTCTTGACCACTTGAACTGGACAACACCCTTTGTAGGAGGCTCGTTCCGCTCTCTCGCCATCGCCAGGAGCCTCCCTTTCGCCGCTGTCTGCGCTTCGGTTTTCAAGGCGGCTGGTATTGCACGCTCGTCAGCGTCCCACCCTCATCCGGCGCTGCTGTTTTCCTTTTCCGGCGTGCAATCCTTAAGGAACCCTCCCGGTCTCGCGCGACCATCTTTATGCAGGATGCTATGTACCCCACGCGTTCTTTGGAGCACGTAGATTTAAGGAGTCCACCTTCGAAGTGTCGCTCGTCTTAACCATGAAAGTCGTCGTAACCGAGTTCGTCTTAACGAGAGTCGACCGTGTGGGTTTCTTTCGAATATTTATCGTATCGAATATTTCTCCGTTTCTCCGGCGTCCTCTGTTCCTTGTGCGTTCCCTTTCCGTACTACTACAGCGCTTAATATTTTGCTTCATCTCCTTTTTTCCCTCTCTCTCGCCTTCTTCTTATGTTTCTCACTTTTGTGTGACATTTTTACTCCTGTCAGGCGTGATATCCTCCTGTCTCCCCTCGTTTCTGTTCCTTTTTTTTTTTTTTTTTTTTTCGCATGCGCGGGGTATGCACCTTCGCCACACGCGCTGCGCGTTGCTTCGCGCCCGGCGCGTCTGATACGCGCGGCTTCTGTCCTGGGAGTTGGGTTGGGGGGGATTGTACGTGCTTTCTCGCATTCGGCCCGCACGTCTTCTGATCCCCGGCGGAGACACGGCGCGCGGTTCCTTGGGAGGAATACTGATGAGTGTGACGCAAGGAGGTTTTCGCCGCCAGGCAGGTGGGTTCAGATCGGCTGGGAAGGGGGAGAAGAATCGATTTGCTCCCCTGACAAGTCCGCGCGTTGCCGTAGAAGTATACGGCCTGACGCTGAAGCGAGCAACCGTGTTTGTTTCGTAGTTTTTTTCTAGCTCGTTTTTCGACGGTTGTCTGCCCGTCTTGCGTGGTTTCCTATGCACGCCGTATCGATTCGGGCATGTTCTTCCGTCGCCACTGCCGCGACAGTCCTCTGTGAAGAAGGAACTGCTTTGTAGGGTGTTCGTGCCGATGCCGTCTTTACTGTGTGTCTGTTCCTTTTTTTTTTTTTTTTCGAACATTTAGTTGTGTGGCCTCGCTCACGTTTGAAAGGCGTTAAAGCAGACACCGGTGTTGGTGGCGACAATGCCCTCGGTCGGATTCGCTGTCGTTGTTAGTAGCCTGATGGACTTTAATTATTAGACTTTAATATAGGAGCAGTTTAGGCTGCCGTTTAGAGTGACTTGAGTATCAATTACGAAAGCAAAAAAGTTTTCGTTCAACCTCCCCTTTCAATCATCGGTTGAACCGGCCCCCCACGGAAAGGCTGTAGCAATGACGCGAATACAATTTTTGTTTTATGTTACGCTGTAGGGAGTCACGAAAAAAAAAAATACTGCTAGCCCGTCAGCCCTGGCCAAGTGGCACCCGAACACATTTACCGAATCCAACTCTTCGTGTCCACAGCAGTAAGCACAGCGATAAGTTAAAGTCCGCCTTCATGTCTTATCAGCATTATATTTGAAATATAGGCTTGTGTTGCGGTTATACTTTTCTTTTGTGTCCTTCGATCGTTCATTGCTTAATTATTCTTGCCTTCAATTTTTCCTTTCATCTTTTTTTTTCTTGTTTTCAACAGGTTCACCCCATAGGTGTAATCATAAACCACGCCTGCTTCGGCCGCCCATGGATTGCAGCATTGTATAAACAAAGATAAAAACATAAGAAAAGACCCTTACGAACAAGACGCGCGGAGCCACCTCACAAAGCGTATTTTTGGTGGTGAAATCGCTTTGAGCAAAGGCCATTGCGACCCCAGCGCCTTTCTTCGGACCATCTTGGGCGTCGAGCTGCGAGAGCGCTTTTATTGTTATTTCTCTCTCGCTTGTCCCAGTCTCTCGATGGCACCGGACGGAAGGAATTCGGCTGTCAGTTGGACAGCTCAAGACGGTGGCGTGCGGTCATACCATAACGCGCTGAGCTGCTCAATGGGAATCGGCTCGGCGACGCGTCGCTCGCCGTTTCCGGAATGACTCTCTTAACGGCGGCGCTGTTCTGCTCCCCCCGTACGTCCTCCTGCCACTGAAGGCATTCCGTGACAGCGGGCCATGTACCGCCTCAACGTCCGGCCATAACCCTCACCGCTGGAAAACCGCTCTCCTCCGCCCGATGCCGTCGCCGTGCTTGCGATCCTTCAAGTTTATTGTCTGCGCTAGGCGTGCGTTTGCTTTGGGATCGAGACGAAATATATGTGGTGGCCGGTCCCCTCTTTCGTAATACTGTTGTTATTAGTAGGAATGTCTGTATTTCTTCTCGCTCGAAACTGCCCCGCCCATTTGGTGGAGCACTTGAAGGGGGGAAACGCGGGCATCTACTGCAGCGGCGGGCCCCTGCGATTTCCCATTGTCGTCAGCTCTTCCCGAACGGTTCAGCTCGCGTGTGCCAGTATTTGCGCTGGTTCTCCGCCACCCGTGACCGGGAGCCCGTGTAATGACCTTGTGATTGCGGGCGCTCCTCCAAATTTCTTTCAACCAGCGGTTAGAAAGGAAATGGACTTCTGAGCGCTGTCAGCTAGTTCTAAGGCGGTTAAAATCGCTTAACTACGGCACATCAGCAATTGAATGGTGTTGTTGTTATTATTATTATTATTATTATTATTATTATTATTATTATTATTATTATTATTATTATTATTATTATTATTATTATTATTATTATTATTATTATTATTATTATTATATTATTATTATATTTTATATTCCCCCCGATGTTCCTATTTCTTCGTTCAATGAGCTACTTACTTCTGTAGAAGAAGTTTGCGCTTCACACCAAAATCACCAGTTTATCATTCTGGGGGACTTCAATGCACCTGGTGTACAATGGGACAGTCTAACTAACCAGCATTACAATTATTACGTACAGCAAAAATCTCGCATTGTTTTAGACTTCCTAGATTTCACATCCATGACACAACTGAATAACATCAAAAACTGCTCCGAAAATATCTTAGACCTCTGCTTCTCAAACATTCAGAACGCGCGAGTATCAATGGTGGATATCTCTCTTGTCAAACCCGACAAGCTTCATCCTCCATTTTCAGTTTCGGCTCCCGTTTCGATTCGGCATTGTGGTACCTCACTAAAGTATAATGAACTCTCTCCCTTCTGTTATGCCCGTGGGGATTACATTGGCTTGTATAGCTTTTTTTCTTCGTTTGATTGGTCAGAAATTCAAGAACTCCCTGATTGCAATGCACAGGTCGAACGGTTCACCGAAATTGTCAAAAGCGGTATGGACCAATTTATTCCCAAGTATAAACCAAACCACTCCAAGCACCCACATTGGTTTTCGAAAGAACTTCGTACGACTCTTAAATTAAAAGACCGCTGCCACAGAAAGTATAAGAAAACCGGGAGTGACGAATGGAAACAGAACTTCTGCTCTTACCGTAAATTATGTAAAAACCTTTATGAGCGGGACCAGCGCTCCTATCTCGATTCTGTAGAGAGTAGTGCGAATTCTCAGCCTGAAACATTTTGGAGATACATCCGGTCCCGTAAGAACAACTCACATGATCTTATCAATCTTGTAGATTCCTCTGGGGAAGAAGTTCATAATGTCGCCAACCACTTTGCTCAGCACTTCAGTGCCACTTGCGGCCAGCGTGACGTCTCTGAAATGAACATATTGTTAAATCGCGTGCAGGGCTCTAGCTTAGTGCTTTTGGACGAGCAGTTGGTTTTGGAGAGCCTAAAGCGCATGAAACCGTCATTGTCGTGCGGAGCTGACGGAATACCTCCAGCTATTCTCAAAACATACGGCAGCATTTTTGTACCTGTTTTGACGGTGATATTTAACCAGTGTCTAAAAACAAACGTGTTTCCTCTCGCGTGGAAAATTTCTCGAGTGCGTCCTATTTTCAAATCAGGCTCCAAATCGGATGCAACAAACTACAGAGCAATTTCTCTCCTTTGTGCTTGTTCCAAGCTGTTTGAGACAGCGCTGTATAAATTACTGTCAAGTTCTGTACATAATCTTCTTGTAAGTAAACAGCACGGCTTTATATCAGGAAGGTCGACAACGACTAATCTCTCCTGCTTCATGGAGCAGGCCTCGGCAGCCATTTCTGAGAGGGGCCAGCTCGACGTTGTCTACTGTGATCTGAGCAAAGCATTTGACGTTGTTTGCCACACGCTGTTACTTAAAAAGCTTTTACAGGTAGGAATTGATACACCACTCGTGGCATTGTTGGGTAGTTATCTAGAGAACCGGTTCAGTTTCGTTAGCGTTAACGGGCAGACGTCTGCTCTGTACAGATCAACAAGCGGTGTGCCTCAAGGCTCCGTGTTGGGGCCTCTCTTGTTCTCCATTTTTGTTAATGATGTGTCAGCCGCAATTAAGATGTCTTCTTTCCTTCTTTACGCTGACGACATTAAAATATTCAGACGGATTGAGTCCATTAATGACTGCATTGCCCTGGAGCAAGATATATCCTCATTTTCCAAGTGGTGCTCAGACAATAGATTAAATCTTAACTCTACAAAAACAAAGGTCATGTCTTATAGCAGGAAAACGAACCGCACTTTATTTTGCTACAGTATTAACGGCGGTTACTTGTCTAGAGTTGAAGAGATCAGAGACCTCGGCGTGCTTTTCGACAGTGCCTTAACTTTCTCACCTCATGTCACTCAACTTACTAGGCGGGCGCTACGCTCTCTTGGGGCTGTTTGCAGGTTTTCTCGAGAATTCCGGTTTCCTTCTTCATTCCTAAAACTATTCAGAACGCTTTGTATTCCGCAACTAGAATATGCTTCTGTCGTTTGGAATGGAACCTGTAGTTCCAACTGTCAACGTATAGAGCGTGTACAAACCAAATTTTCATCAATATTTAGGCATCGTTTTCCTTCGGAGCCTATCCCTATAACGGTTTCTCTAAGTTCCCGGCGGACCCACTCAGACCTTCTTTTCATGTACAAATTGCTTCATGGTATTATTTTATGCCCGGAACTACTTGAATCAATCAGTTTTCGCGTTCCACAAAAAGCTACAAGGCTCGCCCACCCTTTTAAAGCAGCTGGAGCTCTCAGCACACGTTCTCCTCTTCAAAGGATGCAGCATCTGCATAATGTTCACTCCGAGAAGCTCGATATCTTTCAGCGTCCTCTTCGGGAGTTTTTGGCCGGGTTGTCAGCTCTGACACACTAGGTTCATCTTGGCAGTGCTCTTTTTCTTCACTTGTCGTCCTGACGTGTGCATTGACTTCACCGAGCTTGTTCTTGTTCCTGTTATTCGTGTATTGTGCTGATACTGCGACTGTAATTATCGTAGAATTTTTCTTTTTCTGCCACTTTTATCATTAAAAGTTGCTATATTCACTTCATGCGTCCATTTGAAACTGAAAATGTACGCTTCCCGAATCTTGTAAAAACTTTCTTCTTTTCACTCACCCTTCCGTATAGTTACGCTTATTGTAAGATGTCTTCTTGCAATTGACCAGACATTACAGTTTCTATTGATTGTGTAATGTTGCCTAAAATTACACTATGGTATTTTTATTCTTCTTTGAAGTTGTAGTTTCTTCATATTTTTTGCTCGCTCACTGTTCTTTTGCCAGCTGTTGATGCATTTCATTGCTGTCTTATACCTTTTCTGTGCGCCAGCATGACTTAATTGTGTAAAGTCGGTTGGATTGCACTATTTTATTACTTATCTTCTTTGCCGTTTTTTGTAAGTCTTTCTGTCCTTTTTTTTTTTTTTTTGCTCACTGAGTGTTTATTAGCAAATTGTTGATGTACTACAGTGTTGCATTTTCCCCTCTGAGTGCTCCAGCACGAAGGCCTCCGCTGTTCCTGGGCACTATAATAAACATTGATTGATTGATTGATTGATTGATTGATTGATTATTATTATTATTATCAGCATCATTTAGCCTGCATACAATTAACCTAATGGGGATATTGGTCCTGGTGCCAATTACGTGCCTGTTGGGAAAAACCACCGCAGAGAGAGAGAGAGAGAGAGAAAACGTTTATGCGAGTGTTTTGGGTGTAACATGGTTCCCGCGCCCAGCCACGCGGTAAAATCATCATTAGGGCAACATTGGCTGCGCACTTGTGAAGTGATTGTTAATTGACACGGGGCGTGTGGTTACTTCATCGTTTTAATGATACGATAACTTGCCTTTTCACTTGTTCCCTAGGTTCTACGATCCGCAGTTTGAGAACCCGCGACTCCATGCGTTTTTTACGAGCCCAGTACCCGCATTCTTACATAAACATCGGTCGATATAGCCGCCCCTTTGTGTACGTTCCAGTCGGCCATTGTTTATGCCGGCGTACCTTGTGGAAGCGTCTGGCTACCGATGAAGCCGCGTTTGTTTCGTCTCGGACGACAGCATAGTTTGTTCTGGGAGAAACATACGCGTTCCGAGTTGAGTCACTCTTTATTCTAACAACGGTTGGATATGCTCCTTAGCTGCGCTGTTTCCGAACCAACGTAGATGCGAAGTACGGCAGTAAAGAAGGTCTTGTGCCAATTCCGTAACCGCGCTCCGGCGTACTTTGACGCACGTCTAGCCGAAGAGTAACGAGGTTCCGTCGTTTGCTCTTGCCCTAAGCGGTGGCAACGCGTTGAAACGCGAGTGCAATAGTCTTCGTTACCAAGTGAACCTATCGGACCGAAATTAGCCAGGTCTGAGCGAAATAAAAGATGACGAAAACGCCTTGTAACTTTGGCGTGATTTTTTTTTTCGCTGTTTGCTTTTCGTCATTCCTATGTATGTATCTTCCGAGCGAATAGAGAACTGAGCATCAGCAGGGACCGACGCGGCAAGATGGAAGCCGCTTTATTCCAGCAAGACATTTGCTGATGATGATGATGGTTGCTGGTTGCTGGCGATGATGACGCATCATCCTACAAGTGAATGTTTTTGGTTGTGCCTATTATCACGGCAACCGTGAGAATTGCCGTCAGAAATTTCTCACGGCAGTCGCCTCTCATTGGCTAGGAACGCTAAGCGAAGATTCTATGGGATAAATATTCGCTAAAAAGCAGCGTTCGCAGTTGCCCCTGTAGCGCTGTGGTATAGTATTTGGTTTTAAACGAGAATGCTCAGGTTGGAGTCCGACATTGCGATGTTTTCTTTCTTTTTTTTTTTTAGCTTTCGGAATTTTTTGGTCATCGGTATTTTGTTGATGCTTTCTTTTACTCTGGTTTTTACTATATCAAGAGATCGACGCGCAGGACTTCCAGAATGGGTTGAACTACGTTAATATATCTGCTGTGTCCTGTGTCGTCGGGCTGGGTTAGATTAGGTTTGTCGAAGTTTGGCTGGATTTGGGTAGGTTATGACGCGTTCGGTTAGGTTACGTTAGGTTCGGTGAGGTTATGTTACGTTGGGACGTAATATTATTCAGCGAATTTTAGGCCAGCCAGCTCTTATGGAAACTGCCGTGAGAATTTCCCGGAGGTAATTCTCACGGCTGCCGTGAGATTAGACGCAGTCAATGTTTTTTGTACTGCCCGTAAATAGAATAGAAATAGAAATAAGTCTGTTCCACTTGGTTAGTTTTCTACTCAGCCTGAGCTAGGTTTAGACGAGGACACGCTGGAGAACACGCTGGAGGACACGCGGAGCAGCTGGAGAACTGTTGGGATTCAACAACGACGATGTGATAATTTTCGAGTTGTTCGACTTGTACAGTTGTTGATGCTCATTTTAAAAAAAAAAAGTGGGCTGAGAAAATAACTCCCGAAACAGTATCTCGGTACTGTTATGGTTACAATCTTTTTTTTTATTTATTGAATGCAAGGTAGCTCATTCTATTTGTTGCGGGGGTTGATTGCAAGCGTTTCTTCGTGTTTCCAGTACAGTTTGCTGCGGGCTGAATTGGCTGAATCACGCTTTTAAGAAAAGCGAAAAGCTTGCGATAAGGCCGCTAAGGAATAAAAACGAGAACTGCCCTTATTCAGTTGACGTTTATTTGCCAGCAGCATTTAAAATAAAGGAAAACCCCGTTCCGGCTAAGCTTGTTTAGCGAAAGTGTGCAGTGCATTTGGTATTTCAATATATCTGTCTTCTTCGTTTAGTCGTAAGCTCTGAATCGACATGCTCGCGGTTACGCGTGGCGGAAAATGCAGCTCTTACCCTTGTGCTGTGAAATTGCATTTCCATGTGCGCACGTTCAAAAAAAAATAAATAAGGATGTCGCGACGAGGGAACGCGCTACCATTACCATAAGTTCGTGCCGTTTATTTCCTGTTCTGCGCCAGGCAAGTCGTACGCCGCTGTCTACCACAATGTCCGCTAACGTACAGCCACAGGCAAAAGTTTACGGTCCACGAAAATGGTATCCTTACGTTATTTCTCTTTCGTTAACAGCCCGTGAAGGGTAATATGCGGGTGAGGTTTCGTCTAATTAGTAAAATAATGCAAAATACCGCACATAAATACCCCGGGAAACCGGGCGGCAGAGACATAACCCAGAATTGCCGCATTCATGGTCCGCAAAGTTTTGCTCTTGACGTTACATATGTATGTCTGCCTCGCCCTCTTTTGTTTGAAGCGAAAATTTATTGCTTTCTTGAGAGATTGCAGTGTTCTCACGCGTTTGTTTCTGTCTTCTTTTTTTATCTTCGCAGATGCACCATCCTATACAGATGAAACCTGCTGACAGCGAAAACAGAAACGGTAAGTCATGGTGGACATGTTTTTCATTATCTTATCTTCCATTCACAGGTCCGCCAATAGATTTGTAGCTTCAGCGGACGTTTCTTGTGCGCTCAAGCTACACATATGGGTTACCAGCTAGCCGGAACGCACGCCCTTCCACTTGCGGACTCTGCGCAGCGTGCGCCGATGAAGACCCTAGCGCGAGTCACATGCACGATTAAGGCATGTGATTGGCATGCGACTTATCGTTACGACCGATCGATAGGGGCTGGTTTTAGCGTCGTACGCTGGTCTGGTCGGAGGAGGGTCACGACGTGGGACTGGCGAGCCAAATGCAATCGTACAGGCGCGACCATCGTGCGGCCGCAGCCAATAAAAACCCGAAGGTGACGTCGTAATCATAGTTTCATACTAATATACACTAGAGGGAAATCTGTCGCTGCAGTCGCGGGCCGCCGTGGGCGGCGCCATTGCTGCTAGCGACGTTCCTCGCCTGCTTGGCTTAGCTAGCCATACGGCTTCTTTTTTGTCTCGAAGCCAAAATCAACGAAAAAAAGTAACATTTTTTTTCTTGTACATTAAGCTTCTAAAAAACTACTGACATTTGGAGGTTCAATTTTATAATAACAAAACAAATTTCACGAACCATCTACGGTAATCAGAGTTACTGGATATAGACAGTTGCGAAACTCCCCATAGGCCCCATGTATCGAAAGCCGGTCTTCGGTTGCCCCCCTGCGCCGGGGCAAGCACGGGGCAAGTTGACTAGCCTGTCGTCTGTCGGCAGGACGTTGAAGCAGTACTCAAGTGCTTGCGGCTGCTGCCGTAAGTCATAAAAAGAAGAGCCGCAAAAACACAAGTAAATTTTACGTAATTATTGTGTTTTAATTTAGAAAGCAATCTTTATTTTACAGAAGAATTTTGAATAATAATAGTTTAGCAAAGTTCCGTTTTCATCTCCTAGGTGCCGCGCGCGTCGACTTGCCCCTCAGCTTCCACGGAGTGGGGGGGCTAGCGCCGCCCGGATTCTGAAGCGGAGTTTCGCAACTGTCTATATTGAGTAACTCTGACGGTAATATTGTTGCTTTTTTGCAGCCATAGCCAACGTTTCAGCCTGTCCATGAGCCATGCCAAGGACAAGTGGAACGTGCCTGCCCGGTACATGACGGCACGCTCGCTGAAGCGCGGCTCCCCTAGGCAGTGGCGCCAGATTTCCCTCTAATATATCTTAGTATGAAACTCTATGGTCGTAATAGCTAAAAGTTTCTTTCGAAGCGTCTAGGAGGCGCTAGTGGCAGTTACGAGTATTTGGAAGGGAGCAGCGCGCTCTCCGCCGACAATACAGACACCTGGTAGACACGTTTCCAGCAGTACGAACAGCATGGACGAGCGGAATCGTTGGTACTAAACGCCCCCACACCACTTTACTGAACACATAAAATGCAATGTATAACGTAATAGCGCTATTCGTTTTCACTTCAGGTTGATAAATGTTGTCTTTTACTGCTCGGATTACTCTTGCTCGTATCTAAATCGTCCGGAGTGCGCCTAAACAGGGAGGAAAAACCCTGGAGCGAAAACAGTGGGTGGAGGGTCGCCGACGACGCATCGCTCGCACGCATCGGACCATATGTCTCAAATTCACGCGTACGGCTAGTCGTGGCGGCCGTCGTAACGATCAGTCGTATGTCAATCGCATGCTGTAGTCGTGCGCGTGTCTCGCGCTTAAGGCTCTCATATGATACCTAATCAGATTGCTGCGAGAACGCCTTGGCGATTGCGGGGATGGCGCTGCGCGCTTCCTAAGGGAATTATGAAATTCTTCAAGAACCGTTAGTCCAGATATTTCTTTTTTAGCTTTATTGACGAGGTCGAATGGTCGGTAGAGGGCCGGATAAATTACTGCTGTTGGCTACGAGGGATGGCTCCCTGCGTTTAGAGCGAAGTCCTTGACATATTTGTAGCGCCTTACTTCCTCTAATGTCAGGCGTTTTTTTTTTTTTTTTTTTTCTTGGTAGTTTTGTCGTAAGATGGACATCAGATTGCACGCAATCTGTGCGCGGTTCATCGTAACCGTGGGACAGGTTTGTGGGTGTTAAAGGGAACGTAAATTGTTTACGCGATCTGCCTTTTAAAAATTTTTGAAAAGTCGTTTTTCAGTGTATTAGAAGTCTATTTTGTTGGGGAGTTAAATTTCTAACACGGTTTTCCTCGCGTGCTTAGAACGATCCCTGTGAAAGCCGTTACTGCGAGAATACCTGAGTAAGCCTTAAAGCTCTCCAGCTGGCATAGGAAGACTGGAAACAATTATCTGGGTATTCTTCTTCGCTGCACGTTCTTGTAGCGCCATTGTGCAACTTACCGCGAGGCGCTCTTCGGAAGGCTCGCCAGGACAATACAGGAGTGCGGACGCACCTGTTTCGTGCGAACCTGCTTTGCTGAGCACGTGCGTCCACGTGCTGAGCACGTTTTTTTTTTTTTTGTTGTTGTTGTTGTTTTTTTCGGGGAGGTTCTTGGGTGCGGGAAGTTAGCGCAAAAAAAAATTAAAAAAGATGAATCGAAATTCTAGAGGCGGTAAGCTTATTTCGACCTTTCACGCAGTGCCCGAAGTGCGGGAAATAGTGGATAATACAGCACTAGTAGCGACTGCATATTCGTCTACCTTCTTTTTTTACTATGTATTAGTGATATGCGCACCAGAAACAGTTGCATTTAAAACATCCAAGCGAACTACACCTGGCGGCACTTCCTGGGGGGATATTCTATGACCTGTCTGAAGCGTTTTTTTTTTTTTTTTTGGGGGGGGGGGGGGGGGGGGGGGCTTGGAAGCTGGGGCTGTTGGCGTCTCCTGTCGCCGTCGTAATCGTCGTCTCGTGTAGTCACGGTACTAAAAAAAGCTGGGAAGCTCGTTTACGCCTCGCATTAGAACGTAACGCGTAGTAAAAAAACACGAGATACTCGTTTACGCCTTGCGTTGCACCGCTTCGTGAGCGTACTAAAAAAAAAACCGGAACACTCGTTTTCCAACGCCTCGCGCTAGAGCGCTTCGTGCTTCAAAGACAAGAGCCTTTTACAGCAAAGTTGTATACCTGTACCCCCCAACGGTTTCATCTTCGTTGGCAAAAATGCCCAGGCGCCAAGAATACACTTATACACTGCATGCTGCGCCCCTCACCAGGTTTCACGTCAGGGGAGGTAGCCCGGGGCATTTTTGTGAAGTGCCACGTCCGTCCCTATTCATTCAGTCGCGCGTGTTTGGAAGCTCACCGCGTCGATAGCTAAGCAGCGCGTTTCGTTGGCTAGGGTTGCGATAACATGGGCCTAAGCCGTGGACGGAAACCAAGTGCGAAGGATGAAACTAGAGCATGAACCTTTGTGCTGCCCGACCACCGCGGGAAAAAAGGCCCGCCGTATACAAGGCAGAAATACCGCCCCCGCACACCCACGCGAACTTATTTACGGTCACAAAGAAATGCGAACGAGGGAGGGCGGGAGGGGCGCTATGCCTGTCGAATTGAGTGCCCCGGTGATCCGAGAAAAGGGAGAGTGATCGAAAAACTGACACGCGGATTGCGTGTGGGTAACGCGCGTGCCGTACAAAAAACTTGCGGGACAAAGGGGGAGTGTCATTCACCCGAGTGGAATTTTACGTTTCGGTCTCTGTCTTAATTTTTGGTGCGAAGAAACAAAAAAAAAAAAACGCGGGGGTGTTTTTTGTTTTTTGTTTTTTTTTTTTTCCCACGGGGAGTTTTCTTTCACTATGTGGAGCCCGAAAACACTAGGGGATGGAAGCTAGTGAGTTCATTTCTACTTTGAGGAAGAGGGGGGGGGGGGGGGGTCTCTTCTTGCAAGTCAACTCAAATGCACACCAAGAAAACGTCGCAGATTTCTTGAACGTGGGGGTGGTGTTATTAAACTCAGCCCGACTACAAAATAATTAGTTTGTTTGGTTTAAAGCCGAAAGGCTGGATACGCTGCTGTTATTGGCTACTAGGTACGGCTTCGTTCTTGGAATATATTCAGCGCTTACCGGCATACCGGTACGCTCTTATACCAGCACGGCATATCACCACGCTCATACCAGCATACCGGCACATTCAGTGCATACCGGCACGCTCTCAGTTTCTGCCAAAAAGGCTATGTACCCGGAACGGAAGTGCGTTCCGAATAAGAGTTTTAGCACTCCGTATGCGCCGTCCACTCCGTTCGTACCGTATTGACAGGGACCGGACTGCGCCTGCGCGCGCGGGCACGGCGAGGAGTAAACCCCCCACCGTAACGAATGGTGAGGCATGGCGGTTGCCGGCCCGCCGAACTACTACACCCTACCGGAACGAATGCGCAGTGTCCAGTCGGGTCCCGGCCGACACGGTACAAACGGAAAGGACGGAACAGAGAGTGCCAAAGCTATCTGATTTCGAAATCAGTGCGGAGAAGCTGGCGTTGCTCGATCACTTTTCCTCCTCCTCCTCCTCCTCCTCCTCCTCGTCTAACACGTGCCGCGCTCCAAGTCTTCATTGTCCTCCGAGTTCGGAAGGTGCGTGGAGAGAACAAAGGCATTTGTATTGTCCCCTCTTCGACGACTGCGACGCGCTTCGTTTTGTTACGAAAGCACTATGGGCAGCCTCGGCTGTTGTTCGTGGCTTCTCCAGCTGCGTAACTGCGACTGCTTTCTTTCTCCGCGTACTTGATTCCGGAGCCCCGAGGAACGTGTTGCTTTTGTGGCCGGTGGCAACGTGCACCTCCGTCTTTTCTCTGTGCCCGCCTAAACGTAGAAGTCCCGCGAATCGTTTGCTTTTGCACGTCACCCGGCGTGAGCGCGATTTTCGTGGAGCACTCGCACGAATTTCATCCGGCCATGACGCCATCCTGGGGGGATGATAGTCGCATATTCTCGCTTGTTACATGTTTTACGGTTATACGTTACTGATATTCTCGAGCTAGGCGTGAGGGCAATAATACCGTGACCGTGCGTGGCATCGTGCACTGGACTTTCATCCGTACCAAAGCGGCCCGCCGATGTCAGCGTCGTCGTCCACTTAAGCGTCGTGAAACGTGTACTCAATCGCAACCGAAGAGTGGGCTATATTCGTTTCCTCTCGCCACAAAGGGTTAAGTGCACTAGGAAACATTATGCACTGTGCCGTTACTTCGTCTTTCGCGTCGCGTTCTTCGCCTTGAAGGTGTTTCCTGATTTAACGGTTGGGTGTAGTGCCCATAAGTAGGTGTGCCCATACTTGCGTTAATATCCGTCGCCAGTGTTCTGCACTATAAGTTTTAAAAATTCCGGGCGAACAATATGCGTTCTTAGATCATTAACTTATATTATGGCGCGTTTGCGACCTCTGGTGTAATTTTAACGCAACCTCCTAAACTCCGCCATATCTCCCGTTTCGCAATCTCTTCGTTATTTTTCAAAATATTTTTCGCACCCCTGTTCGTTTTTGCGTGGGGTTCTTGGAGCCTATTTGAGCACTCCTGGGCACCTTTCTTGTTACCGAAAGGCAGACACGGACATTTCAAAGACGCCTAAGCTTCGCCGTTAATTGTGTTAAGCGATAGCGTTATCGGTCCCCCGTTAGCATCGCATCAACACACTCCGATCGGTGAAAACTTTCCGCTCCCGCCCGCACGCCCTTTGTTGTGGAACAGCGCCGTACGATATCCCGAGGGTTTCGGTGGGCACCGCGAGGTGGTGGGCGCTACGGGATTTTTCGCTCACGTCGGCGATTTTTTGCTCACGGTCAACGCCGACGCCGGATTCTCTGTGCAACTGGGGACCCTTAAGCGGGACTCGCCTGGTCATGTTCTTATGGGGTTTACTAATCCATGATCCACGGGCTTACAAACCACCGTGTACCGATTCGAAAAGTTTTATAGACACACAGAAATGTTTCGAACGGCCGAGTTCGCTTCTTTCAGAAATTTATCACTCCTGTACTGAAATAAAGAAAAATAAACAAGAAACACATTTTGGTTTATCCAGTTTTCACCAGATGGCGCCAGCTGTGTAGCAACCGAGTTTTTTTTTTTTTTTTTTTTGTTTCAGTGCAGAAGTGATATAGTATTTCCAAAATAACCAAACCAGGCTGTTGTGAACATTGCTATACATTTGTACAGCTTTTCGCATTGGTGCACGATCGTTTTTAACCCTGTGGGTCGTGAAGTAGGAAGTCACGTAGGAATTTTAACAAGGAAGTCCGTCTTAACGCAGGGCGTTAAAAAACGTGACCATTGCACCTTACTCGCAGTTACTCGGGGACATCCGCGTGCTCGGAGAGCGCAGGTCTCTGAGAAACAATAACGGGTGGATAAACGAAGCAAGAAAGAACGCAGCTGCGTGCGACGTACGTGCAGACGGGGGACGCCGCTGGGGACGTCGGTCCATTGTTCGCGTCGTCGGGGTCGGTCGAAGAGGGCATTGAGGTTGTTGCGCCGCCGGCTGTTGGATGGCGGGCCCGCCGCAGGTTGTGCCGGTCTCCTTGCCAGCACGCAACACCTGTGCCAAGGAGTTGCAATTGTTTCTTGATTGACGGGCGTGATGCGTACGAACGCGGGCCTGCCACTGCAGTCGACGTCGTTGTTTCTGCGGCCAACAGACTTTTTTCTTGTTTTCGGCCTCGGCGCTAGTCGGGGTGTCGCAGGAAGACCGAGGTCATTCGCGGCGCGATCTCGCGTTTTATGAACGCGCATGTAGGGTGCGATGCGTTTCTTCGTTAAATGGTTGGTGCTTTTTAAAGATTAGCGGTTTACTTATTGAAGAGGTAAAACGCTCTCCACGTTGCATTAGTGATCCCGCGCAACGTCACCGATACTCGTCGAAGCACGCGTGCCTAAAAACCGATTTCAACTGCGCAGCGCGGTTTGTGAAATACACGCCGCCGATCCGCGGCACCTACACCTTCGCCGATAGGAGACAGAGAACTCATGTCCGCCTCCCTTTCAACCGCAGGCGCGCTACATCATCGCGCACTAATGTTGGCCATTTTGGCGCTGGTCGTCTCCCACCGCGTATAGCACGGCACTGCTCTTTCATCATCATCGCCCGCCGTACCACTCTGGACGGAAGGTTCTTTGTTCGCTGATGCTGCTCCTTTTCCAATCACACCGGCTCGTTTATCCTCTCCTCCTCCTCCTGCTTCCCGGCAGTCCTCTCTTCCGTATCGTCCTCGTTCGCGCGTGGCTGCGCGGAAGAAGCGAATGGGAACTGCGCATCGCCGCTTGCCGTCTGCTCCGGGATATCCGAGACTTCTTTCCGGTACCACCGCCACGCGCAGTGTATGGCGAAGGCGCGGCGGCCCGTGACGACTACGTCGACGATGACGACCGCCCAGAAATGGGAGCGAGGGGAAATCACTCGCGGTTGTCCCCCCTACGCTCTTCCCCATGTCCCTACATATATTCCCTCCTCTTCCCCATCGGGACGCCTGTATAGTTTCCCCCTTCAGCGCTTGTCTTATTCTTCCATTTCTTGATCTCGTCGTGGAGGGGAGACACCACCGTTCTCCCTCCCGAAAGGAACGGGGGAAAAATAGGAAGCGGGAGATATTAAGGCGTCTCCTTTCTGGATATTTATTTCCCCCTTTTTTTTAGTGTGTTCCCTTTTTTCTTTCCCCTCTGCGATGGTCTCTGTAGCGCCACTTCCGTGTGCTGCTTCCTCCGGGGTGGTGTCTCAATCTTTGCTTTGTCGCTCGGAATGTTGCTCACTTTCTCGCGACCCGCCCGCCCTTTCACATATTGATGCCGCCCTCACGTACCATTTCTGCTTTTTTTTATTCTTCTTATATTCGTTTGCAGTTGGTCGTATCGTTTCTTGGAGACGAAACGGAGACGCTACCCAAGTATGCGTGTACTCTGTGGACGCTGAGTAGGGTTGGAAGCACTTCTGTTCGTCGGCCGTCTGGCGTGTTTGGATCGGCCGCCTCTGTTCCGCCAGCTTTGAGGCTCAATTTTAGTTTAGGTTCGATGACAAAACATGAGGTCGGGCAGCCACCGGCGCTGGATTCGGAGGCCCACTTTCCCATCTCGGCGTGACTAATCGTCTTACCCGGTACTTGCAGCAAACCCTCGCTTTAGCGGAAGTCGCTTTATTCGAAATATTGTCATGTTTCGTGGTTCTCATTGCAGTGCAGGGACATAGATTGCCTCCGTTTTTAATAGGGTATCACGTATAGCGAAGCCAGTTTGGTGCCCGGGAGGACTTCCGTATAACGACGGTTTACTGTCAGGTGAAAAAAAAATCGTGCGCAAGCGCAGTGGGACCTACAAAACCGCACATTGTTCTGAAGTCGCGAGATGAGGGAATTTCTATTTTTGTTGTTCTCTCTGTTTTAAAACACGGGAATATTTGCGATTTGTTGTTGAGAAGCTCCTTTCGCAGTGTCTACGTCTTCAAGAAAGACCAGCGAGTGTTTCATCACCACTGTGCTGCAGTCGCTACAGAAAAGCTCAGGCGTAGTTTCCCGATTCATTTTTAACACGAAAGTTTTATTCCGGGATACATGAACATTTGAGTGACGTCATATCCGTCACGGAAGTGTCGCCTTTACAACTAAGTAAGCGGCCTGTAAAGGGTGCACCCCTGCACACAGGGTCTTCGTGCGGGGAAGCAGCCTTTACTACTAAAGAGTTCGTTGTACAGTTAGGGTTGTTCGTTTTCTGGTTTTATAACACGAAAGTGTTCTATGCCGCGATACACCAAGATTTCTCTAACGTCATATCCGTCACGGAAATGGGAGCCAGTACACCTTTCCCGAAGCGACCCGCCAGCAGGACGTCGCCCGCCAAGCACCCCGACAAGACAGCCGCCGACCCGCAAAACCTGCAGATTTCGCTGCACATTTAACTTTCATGTTTTACCGATTCCTATGACAGAGGAATCAACCAGTTTTTTTTATTATTTAATGGCTACCGCTCGTATCTTACGAAGTCGTTTTTTTTTTTTTTTTTTTTTTCAATTAACAAACCCGCGCGTTAGGTTGGCCAAAGGAAACGAGAAATCTTGCGACGTTCGCGGTGGCCCTAATGGGAAAGCAAATAACGGGTGACACCGGACGGAAGACGGTCGTAACGAGACTCCTTAATCCCACTGTTTACCGAAAACCCCCAGCGGCGAGACTTAAATTTAGTTTGCAGAATGAACAGGGGACCCGACCCGTCCGTCCTCGTCGGCTGAATGAACGGTGGTGAATTATTTCGGCCCCTTTCTCCCGCCTCGTTCCGCGGTACCTCCTTGGCGTGGCACACACATAACCGCGCGAGCGAGATTTTGCGTGGCTCTTTATTTATTTTTTTTTCCCTCCCCGATTCCTCCCAGTGCAAGGAAGGATTTCTTTCGTCTTTTTTTTTTTTTTTCCTTCTCGTTCGCTCCCAGCGTTCGCTGTCTTTTGAGAGAAGACACGATTTTCCGATCCCCCCCCCCCCCTTTTTTTTTTTCTTCCTCCGCGTCTTTCTCATATCGGGTTTGAGGCGAACGCCCCGGCGATTTCTTCCTCTTCTTCTTCTTCTTCTCTCACGTCATTCGTTTCTTTGTACCGTCGACTTTTATCTGCCGAAGGGCGAACTTTCTCCACGATTTTGAACTTTCCTTCTGTTCTTTTCTTGCTTTAGTATTTACGCGCCTGTCTCGCGCTCGTGGTGACTTCAGTGCAGCGTAAGTAAGCGAAACTGAAGACTGTATGGCAGCGCTGCTGTCTGGTTCGCCGTGCCCGCTCCTACATCCTTGTTTTCTCTTTTTCTTCTCTTTTTTTTTTTTATTTCCGCGCCTAGCAGTCCTTTTCGTCCTCGGTTGGATGTATTTCTTTGTGTGCGTAGACGTGTGCAAATTTGACGCGCATCACAATGTTCTTGCCCTTTTGTGCGAGCGTTTAATATTTAGTCCACCGTGTTAGGCTCCTTTGTTTTTTTTCTTCTGCTTTATTAGAAAATTTCCCTCGATTCTTGCTCGCTTCCGCGACATGCGAGCCGTGGTTATCTCAATTTTCTCTCCCTCCCCCTTTTTTTCCCTTCCCGACACAGCCGTTCTGTTCTCTTCGCTGCGCTGGGCGGAGAGAAGCGCAGAGGTTTTCCAACTCCTCTCTTGCTGGGATTTGAGTGCATTCCAATCGGTACTTCAATACTTCTTTCGTTTTTCCAGTTTTATGCGCAACGAACATACTTTCTAACTGCACTTTTTTTTTTCTCGCTCTCCCTCTTCAAAAAAGTCTAGCCCCCTTTTATTTCAGAGCTTTTCATCTTGTAACTTGAAAGTCGGTCTCTCTCTCTCTCTCTCTCTCTCTCTCTCTCTCTCTCTCTCTCTCTCTCTCTCTCTCTCTCTCTCTCTCTCTCTCTCTCTCTCTCTCTCTCTCTCTCTCTCTCTCTCTCGCTCGCTCGCTCTCTCTCGCTCGCTCTCCTCTCGCTCTCACCTGTAGTTCGCCGCCGCCCCTCGTATCCGGTCTCCGTTTTTTTCTTTGGG